>NC_092867.1:38697445-38784660 GCF_032062135.1 Pyxicephalus adspersus | reverse complement strand
TCATTCAAATTCCCCTTCTGATCACTCTGTCATTCAAATTCCCCTTCTGATCACTCTGTGCTTTTTTTCCACTGTACGGCAGTTAGGACAGGGAACAGCAGGGGGCGCTGTGCCGGCTTCCTTCACTCTGCACTGCAGCCAGGAGGTGACACACGCTGCTGCCAGAGAGGAGAGGAGACACACGCTGCAGCCAGCGAGGAGAAGAGACACACGCAGGATCGGGTATCGGGTGAGTATCTTATTTTAATTATTTTATAACACATTTGTCGTATAGGATGCACCAACTTTTCACCCCCAGTTTTGGGGAAGAAAAAGTGTGTCTTATACGGCAAAAAATACGGTACCTTGAAACAGTAAAAAATTGGTATACAATACAAATAAGAATAAGGTCAACCCTGTTGCGTGTTGGAGAGCGGGGGTAGCCTGTGACCTTTTATCCATACATAGCATTACTAACAAAACATGAAGTCATAACGAGAAAAAGGTATGGTTGTGACCCGATGCGTTTCACCTCTTGAAGCTTCCTCAGGGGACTCGTTATGCTAGCAGTTAGGTTGCAGGGTATTGTAGTCAGTAAAAAATAGGTGGACATAAAAAATAGGTTGTGAATGTCTATCCAGTTTCCATTATGTTTTGGTAATTGTGCAATGGCAAGCTGGGTATGGGATTAGAGGATTGACAGGAGCTTGCATAGTATGTACTTAACAGTAAAGGTGGTCAATTAATTAGAAAAGTGTGACTTTTATGCAAATTACATGCCTATTTTGTGTAAATTGCACTTGAGTCTTGAGACTGAAACAATTAAATGTTATAATTCCAGTATGATGGGCCAGTTGCCCCAGTGGGCACTGGATTACTTTGCCACAGAGAGAAAAGGGAAGAGCAGGACAAAGAGTTTCAATATAGGGAAAGCCAGGGATCAGGTACCAGGGTCAGAAACAGAATGAGGTTAGGGCAGGCGGCAGGCAGTAATCAATAGTCAAGACAAGCTGGGATCAGAGCACTGGAGAAACAAAGAGCCAAGTCAGGGTCAAGCCAGGGTCGGTATCCAAGAAATCAACAGGAAGAATATCACTGGGCAAGTAGCAGAAAACAAGCTGAGGATCTAGCAACCAGAGCCTTGAACTAGGAAATTTTAAATAAGGGATGCCAAGAAAAGTGCAACTTTTTGGCGAAAGAGAGACTGATGATGCTGAAGGTGATCTGTGGGTGAAGTGGTAACAAATTCATTGACCGTTTCTGCTGAACAATAGTGTGACTTCTGGTTTAAAATTGCATTTTAAATTACTTTGATTGTAAGGAATGATCTTTGTCTTTTGAGTACATACTCCACACCACATAGATGTGGAATATTGTCCCCAAAGAAAGGCTGTTGAATGTCAAATTTTCATAATTTTCATAAATTGAGCCCATTGTGTTACCAAGCTAATTTATTAATTTAAACTAAGTTTATTTTTTTTTTTAAAGATTTGCTTTGAAAAAACAAGCCATAGATCAGCTACACCTTTTTTTGCATCGTGGAACCCTTGAAATAACTTTCATGTCTTGGAGAACCCCTTCTATAATTACTATATCCACAGCTCACAGTACATTAACATGGCAGTCAGGGGGGAAGAAAGCCTCTTATATTGCTAGCCAGTGAATGCAACCCCTACACCCCTTTACACCAAAAAGATCATTGGTGTCACTTAAACTGAAATGAGAGGTACAAATTGCTCATTGTTCAAAGAACTCCTACGCAACTTCTGGAGAAATCCTGGTTGAGATACACTGCCATAGACAATCAAAGTAGCATTTACAGCTATGCATTGTTCTCCGTACACGTTTCCTTTATTATTTCACACTACCTTCATTAATCTATTCCCACGGACATTTTAAAAAAATCTGTATTTTCCCAGAAATTTTACATAGGTATCTGTACAATGTGTGAATCGTGCTTTTCCAACGATAATAATTGGAAGTGTGTACGTAGCTTAAGGTGACAAACCATTTTATTTATGTCTACCTTTAGCCTTGAAATTCCTTTCCTACAGTTTAACTTAACACCACCATTATTCCACAGCATTAAATATTTAGAGTGGTGTAAATAGTGTTATCGTATCTTAGTGAGAGGCAGCAGACAATCAAGAGAATAAGCTGATCCAGTCTTTCAGTGAAACTGAAGACAACGCTGGAATAGCTGAGTGCTTGCAGGTCAGGGTGACTCTCTGGCAGCGAGACATAGTTACTTTGATAAATGTCATCATCAGAAATGGATTAAGTGTGTTTTCAGTATATAAGAAGTAATTAGGTAGAAGATTCCTGTGTTTCAGTATAGTGGAACAGCAACAAGGCAAGGGATCATTCATTGTTTATCACTAAGCTTTCAATCTGACAACCTCCTAGAACTTTGAACTTTACCCTCTGATAAGACAAGTGAGCCTACATTTAATTACTGTGCACTTACAGGTGCTTTGTGTTTTCTTGGCAGGTTCTATTTTTCCAGGTTTAATAAAAAATAATAAAAAAGAATCAGACTTCAAAAAGAAGAAAAACAAGGTAGCTAAGGTGTTGAAACTTTTTAAAGCTATGCCTTTTTTGCTGGGGTTACACAAGGAATAGAAGAATCTCCCCAAAGTGAGGGGGTATTTTAGTTTCTAATATTAGCACCAGAATGAGTGAAAGATGTCCCATCACCAGTTGGTGTCCATTTTGGATTGCCCATCATATTATGTAATATTGACACATTTCACCAGTATCAACACTGAATATCTCCAGATGGCAGTAACAATGAACATTCTAAGCTTTACCCACTCTATTCAAAATTACAAAACAAAGTTGGTGTAAGATATACTGTAATTCATCTGGTAGGCCAATAACAGATAGCAAGAACAGGTTTGGGCTTCTGCTGCCGAAAGTATATTTCTGTGTATGAAATTTCCAGGGTAGTGCTCTTTAATCCTAATCCTTGTGAATTTATTTTACCATGCATTCAGCACACTTTTTAATCCTAGTTTCTATTGGTTCCATCAGCTAATTAGGGGGTTCCCAAGTGTCCTTACAAAGGTTGATCAAATTGGGCATTGATGTCATCCAAGATCCCTTGCACTAATATTGGCAGTGCAGGGGGGTCATTTAATGATTGGCAAACATCATCTGGCTTTGAAGGGATTTACATCACTGGTGTTCTTTGTTGTGTTAGTATTATTGTTATTTACATAACCGTGTTTTGGGAATGAATAAGAAGTCAGCTAATGTATCATTGTACATGTGCAGATATCTGGATGTCTCTTCCTAATATACTCACTGCCCTTCCTTTTCTAGTCAGTTTTAAATGTTGGGTTAAAATTGAAATAATTGCGTAGAGAGGGGTTCTATAGAGGTTTTAGCTACTGTTTATTACTATACTAGGAACGCAAAGGCCGAAAAATGTCTGTATTCAGCACCCTTTACTTTGCACAGTGTCAGACTAACATTGTTAATCAGCTTTATGGGTGGGGAAAGTACAGGGATATACATGCTCACTTTGTAGTTGCTCCTTTATTGCACAATCCATTGGCTGGGGTTGGACTTGACAAAGTTATATTGTTGTATGTGTTGACAGTACCATGATGTCTACTCAGAAGACTAAACCAATATACATGTACCATGTAGTTAGCTGTTTGCCTGACATTTACTAATTATCCCTGCACATCATCCTCGGTACAGATCTTGACTGTTGGGAGGGACTGACAGGGTGCTGTTCCTAAAAACTTAGAAGCTTCCATCATTGAAAAAAACTTAATTCCAAGAAAAAATAAAGAAAGAGGCAGTTCAGCTGGGGAGTAAAGGCCCTATATGACTTTCTGCAGCTTCTTATGAACAATGTGAGAAGCTGACTATGTGCTGTGAAGAACTTCAGAAAAACTGAGGCGCCTGTACAGCTGTGCAAGACTAAAGGTAAGCATAGATTTCAGCCTTGAAGTTTCAAAAAAGTATATGAACCTTACAGAAACACCTTTCCTATTCCGGATTTTAGGTCAATTGGCCTTTCCATACTGATGTGGTTGAAAGTTCATTTTGTAAATTGCCATAAACATTATATGGACACATGATGTATTTATAAAAGCAAACCACTGAATAATCCTGTCTTGGACAAGTCAGTACATAATCATTTAGTACCTGCCTATATGTAGCAAGAGTGCTTGTCTCAATGTGATTCTTGAATTGGAATACCATCCATGGGGTTTCCATTGATGACTAGAGTAGTGTGCTGGGTAAAAAAGCATGCTACCTGACCATTTTTACACTGGTTGATTTTTCACCTGTTATTTAGAGGTCGGTGTAATAATATTTTATTAAATTGCCCTGTACCCAATCTAAGAATCTCTTCATCCTAGGGTGGAGAACATGGTAGTCCTAAAGTTGCCTACTGTTTTCTGTAATATTAACCATGATATCTGCCTATTTATTTTTTGTATTCAAAAACAAGATGATGTTCATGTACATGACTCATGTCTGAACTTTCTAATTATTTATGAACTTAACAAAAGACGTACACATCCCAGCAGGCTAACTTGGGTTAAAGTGACTATGAACTGCCTCAAGATGTTTTCTTGTGACGTTTTATAAATTTCTTTTCATCTGAATGTAACTGAGTCATCAGCATTAGAACCCTCTCTGACAACATTATCATTACCGTAATCACTGGTGCTCGTAGAATGGATGTCTAGGGTCTGCTCCATTATAATTACCATAATTACAGGTGCTTGAAGGATGTAGGTCTTGGGAAAAAAAAGAATATGTCTGTATCCTGCTGTGAGATTAAGAGGACCAGAACACAAAAATGGCATATAACATTTTTCATTCTTCCTATTGCTTGCTTTTTATATTAAAGTTTGATGGTTGTATTTCAGGACTTTATATCTGAAGGTTTAGATTAGGTTTCGTTAATATAGTATACCTACGTAATGCAAAATAAATGTACGAAATGTAAAAGTATTGTTGTGTTTGCACTATTTTGAAGGCACTTGTCATGAACAAAGTGTTAATATTTTAGGGATTGGTAATTAAAGATAATATTACTTATTTTTTCTCATTATACTGTAAATTATTATCCAGAGAAGCATAAACAGTGTGAATAGAGGTCTTTTAGATTCATTATGTTAAGAATCTTAAAAAAAGATTATATAATTTTTTTTTTCCATAAAAAGATCTATCTCAGCATTTTCAAAACTATGCCGGGGAGGGATCTTAATAGACCTAAATATATTTTGCATTTTTATTGTAGTCTCGCATCCCTAATATATGATACACCCTTTCACATAAGTAATGGTATGTAATTATGTTACAGTATAACTTTCTTCAGGTTTCTTTTTTCACAGTCATCTTTAACATCACAGGTCATTGATTGGTTCATAACATTCTATGGCCCTGATTTACTAAAGCTCCCCAAGGCTGGAGAACATACACTTTCTTCAGTGAAGCTGGGTAATCCAGAAAACCTGGTATGGATTTCCTAAAAACATTTACTATTTGCTAGCAAATGTTTTAAATCCTGGACCAGATCCATTCCAGGTTTGCTAGATCACCCAGCTTCACTGGTCAAAGTGTATTCTCTCCAGCCTTGGAGAGCTTTATTAAATCAGGGCCTGTATGTCAATTGTGGCCATTTGAGGGTAGCCCACAATCAACCTGTGCTGCCCTTCTCTCAGAATCCTAGACTTTGAAAGCATTGGGCATTGGAGCATTATGTTCTGGGTCTCAGGACCGCAACTGCTTGACTATATTTTTTTGTGCCCATAACACCAGTCCCTACCTACCATCTATTATACTTCAAAAACAATCGCAAGGCCCTTCCATGGCTCTGATAGTCAAATTACGAGGCCAAGTGAAAATCTGTGTTGATTACGATCACTCTTTTGAGAGCTGCTATATCTGAGGTCTCTTAGTATACTCATGGGGGGGAAGACATTTTTACTGAGACTGGTGTGGCTTATGGAGGAGATGTTTTTTTACTGGAAGGGTTTTTTTTTAATTGCAAAATGTCATGTGTATTAGGTAATACTGATCTATGCATTATGTGTTACCCACTAATAAGTCATGTACAGGGGTGTATTTGTAAAAAAAGAAGATGGGGCACGGTACTATGTAAACTTCTTATGTGTCACTCAAGGGGGAAGAAACTTCCCCCAGAGTGACGTCATAATACCAGAACCCACCCACTCTCCTACTGCAGATCTGAGCCTGCGATAGGAGGGTGGGTGGGTTGTGTTCAGAGAGACAATCCACCCACTGCCCTGAGGCTGCAATTCCATACGAGAGACATGGTCCGCGGCTCTGGCTGGTGTGCCCCCAGTGAATTCATTCTTCTGACCCTGCGGGGGGGGGGGGGGCGGACCGGCCAGAGCTGCGCCACCAGAGAATTCTTTGCAAAATAAGAGTGGGCACGCATGCCCATTCCAAAAAAAAGTAAGGGCACGGCATTCCCACCCATGCCCGCCCCACTACACCCCTAGTCATGTACACTGTTACATGACCCTGAGCCCGCAGTATATACTACTGACCACTGCACTCTCTTACACAATACTAAATTCTGCACTGCTACAGAACTCTGACCCCCTGCACTTAGCAGTAGACACTTCTGACCCCTGCACTCTGCATTATATACTCCTGGTGACCTTTGGTCTCTCTTCCAGGTTGTTAAGGTAGATCTCTAGGGTTACCCACTCCTTATTTACATTCAATACATGTATAGTGTTCTTTCCCTAGCTTTAGATGGAGTTTAAGAACACTCTTACCTACGTAGGCTCTGTTTCCTTATATCACTTTCAGTAAATTTATTTATATACTTTTTTACTTTTCTGTTTTACAAGGGGGGCACAGGACTTTATCTCTTTCTCCGTTCATATTTTTAAAATTTCCTTTTTAGTATTCATGTTAGTATTTGGTGCCAGGAGACCACTGCTGTCCTGTGCACTATGCAGTTTTAAATCAATGTTCCTTCTCAGTTGAGCACAGTGATTTACAAAACACATTCCTCCATGTTATGGAAATGCTGAAAGGGGGAGGCATGTTAAATTCCTAACACATAAAATCCTGTGACAATGCTGCAAATTATTCTCCATTATATTGTCACCAGGTAAAAATAAAGGGGAAAAAGGCTAAAAGAACATCATGCATCCACCACATGGATGGGGCTGTAATCTGCAAAAAATTACATTTTAATTCTTTGTTTTTGATATACTTAAAGTTAAACATGCCAGCTTTGAAACATTTTTCATCGGGTGTTAAACATTGCAATATATAATGCCTGAAAAGCAAGATGCTTTTTCGAAACATTAAGTTAGCTAATTAAGGTTCCTAAACTCTGAACTTTAAATATTTAGGGTTATCTTTCTCTACATCACCTTACATAGGACTTGTGTAATGCATAAAAAGCCTTGAAAAGATGCATTTTCTGTGACTGTCATTTTCGTGCATCATCATCTGGTCAGTAAGTCAGTTTTGGAGGTCTTCAATAATGAATAGCTGCTACCCCAATACCAATTGTCAGGAGAACTGGGAACCCAGTTGTCTTTCTTGCTTGTATTGCATGAGAAATGCCTTGTTGTTTTCCCTATACATAAAGCCTGGTGCACCACTAACGAGTTTCTCACATTCACAAAACTTGTTTTGGAAGTAAGAATTTGAATGTTGTTACAGATAAGAAAAAAAGTATAGCATATATATATATTCAAGAAGTATCCTCCCATTTTTGGACTGTTGCACCAGATTTTAACCAATGGTAATCAAGCAAAAAAAAAATATTTTTTTTTTTCACTTGTAAATGGATATATGTGTACCCTAGAATTTTTAAAATTGACCAATCCACCTATAGGTGGATATAAGAAATAAAATCACTTTATTATGACATTTAACTTTAGCTTAATAAAAGTATTTTTTATAGGAAAAAAAAACTTATTTGCTTCTGTAATAAGAGAAACTTAAACACCCTCTAGCCGTCATGCCAATGGCTGGTACAAAATCAGACTATTCAAGCCAAACCATTAATAAACTGGCTGTGCCTCAGTATCTGTTCTCCAACATTATCTGCAAGGGAACAAAGGACCAAAGCCAATGCATTTGTCCCCTGACCAGTTTCTGGAAGTAGTCTGGAATCCCCAATTTTTGTACATTTTGTTACTATGACCAAAGGAAGATACTATGCTATGCTTCAATACGTTACTTTTGCTATCTATGTGAATAAATTGTCCCTCATGTAGGCTTGTTGATGTGCTGGCAAAAAGTATAGGAGTGTTGAAAGGCGATATTCCTTTCAGATGATGGCAGTACTCAATTTAAGTTGCACTGTAGGTTGTTATTATTATTAACTTGAACATATGTGCAAATTTGGAGTTCTGTTATTACTTTGACTTTATGAGCTACATACTTGCTCCAGGGAAGACTTTCAAAGTATTGAAGCAATGCATCATGTCTACCAGACAACTGGTAGTTCACAAAAGTAGAATTTGCAATGCCAGCCATTCTAATAACAGGTTACTTTTAATATATAGTTCCTTTATGTAATCATTGGAAATACATATTCATGAATAAAAACAGATTTAATTATTTTGGCTAAAATACAAAGCACCTGTTGTTTGCTTTAGCAGATATGACTAAGAAAATGAAACGCATGTATCATAGTTTTAAAATAATATTGCAGAAATCAGAATTAGTGACGTTATGCGGACACTACTAATCTATCCTTGCAGTGGAGCTTTACTTTTACCTAAGATTTCTCCTCTCTATACAATTGGTCACCCAAAGCTTTTTCACTTCTGAGCTCCTTTCGTCACAGGAACTCTAAAGTCATCATGTGCAATGCAGGACCAGCAGTCCTGCATTGTAAGTAAGGATGCCAAGCCAAAGGCCTGCCTATTAGGCAGGAAGAGGAATGAGTTGGTTTCCAGAGAATCAAACCACAATGTAAGTGATACTTCTTTTTAATGAAATCCTAGACAAAAACTGCAATTAAATCCTAGCTCTATTGAGGAAGTCCAAGAGATGGTTTTAGGATTTCCTCAGAATTTTTGACAAAAGTATAAATACTAACAGCGTTCTTTTAAAGATACTTTTCACCAGCATGAAAATCAGTAATAATCAGTGAATTGTATTGGCTAATGATACACCCAGACACAAATTATAGATCATACAGACAAAAAGTCCCTACACAATTATTTTTTAATGTATATTTTGTTGCAATACTTACCTTGTATCTAAAACTGTCTAGCATAGACTCAGCAATCTGAGTTCCAAATACTCTACTTATGGCTTATGGCCCATTTCCTTAAGTCTATTTTTGGTGATCCTGGGGTGTCAGGGACCCACTCTGTAGAGGTGCTCTTTTTTAGCTTTTTATGGGTGTTTTCTCCTTGAAATAAACATTTCTGTTTCCCTTATGTTATTTCTTGAGAGCATTATCTTCACTATGTCCCTATTAGCTTAAATAATCACACAGATCTTAAGAAACAAGATATTTATTTATTATACCAGAGAAAAGAATCGACAAATACACCATAATTATCCAAGAGAAGCTAAATAATGGTTACAAAGTAAAATTTTACGCTACACAAAGAGTCCGTCCTCTATACCCTGGCTGGGCTCCAAAGGAAGAGAGAGCGATTGGGGTCTGTTGTCCCTTTTAATATAGCTAGGACCACATATAATATTCAGCCACACCCTTGCATCTACCCCTTGTAAGGAACTTACCCGCCCTGCGAGCCTGCGGTGTCCCTGGGGTTCCCAGCCACAGAGGGAGACCCCTCAGTAGCAAGCAGCATAACTTACCTTGTATCTAAAACTGTCTAGCATAGACTCAGCAATCTGAGTTCCAAATACTCTACTTATGGCTTATGGCCCATTTCCTTAAGTCTATTTGGTGATCCTGGGGTGTCAGGGACCCACTCTGTAGAGGTGCTCTTTTTTTAGCTTTTTATGGGTGTTTTCTCCTTGAAATAATACAGTTCTGTTTCCCTTATGTTATTTCTTGAGAGCAGTATCTTCACTATGTCCCTATTAGCATAAATAATCACACAGATCTTAAGAAACAAGATATTTATTACCAGAGAAAAGAATCGACAAATAAACCATAAATATCCAAGAGAAGCTAAATAATGGTTAAAAAGTAAAATTTTACCCCACACAAAGAGTCCGTCCTCTATACCCTGGCTGGGCTCCAAAGGAAGAGACAGTGATTGGGGTCTGTTGTCTCTTTTATTATAGCTAGGACCACATATAATATTCAGCCACACCCTTGCATCTACCCCTTACTCCCAACCCCACTTCTGGAAATACACTGCTCATATGTACCTTTAGACAGTAGATGCCACTGTCACACTGGGGGCAAGTCCTCTGACTCCACTTACCAGCTAGTCCAGACTCCTTAGGGGGTCATCAGATTGCAGTGATTTTTATAAACAAGGCAGGATGATTGCAGTCTTTGAAGTAGAATATTCCATATACAACCCCCATACCCCACGCCTGGTATGGTGTGATCTTCCTGTTGAAGGAGGTAGATTACCTTTCCTTCTGGTTCCTTTGCTCCAACCTCTATCTGTAGTCATCCTGCTAGATATT
The DNA here is from genome assembly GCF_032062135.1 of Pyxicephalus adspersus. Taxonomy (NCBI): domain Eukaryota; kingdom Metazoa; phylum Chordata; class Amphibia; order Anura; family Pyxicephalidae; genus Pyxicephalus; species Pyxicephalus adspersus. The sequence continues at coordinate 38,774,085 of NC_092867.1, read as the reverse complement.
TCGAAGTCAACCCTCATAAAGACCTTCATCAACAGTCATTTTGAACACATAATTTCAAATGGAATATGCAAAAGTGCTGCTTTTATACAGCTAATGTAGTTCACTTCAACACTCCTATTTTGCCTTTTCACTGCCCAACAGATTGACCCCTTTATTAACACTTAAAAACTCATTACAGAGATGTATGGTCATTTATGAGTGTTTAAAGTAGTCCGTGTAGACGCAGCATTCAAAAAGGCACCTGTATGTATCCCAACATGGAGTTCACTCAATCCCATTTTTCTTGAAGATATCAGCCTGTGTTGTCTGCCAATCTATGACCATTTATAATGAAATTGTTGATAATTTTATTTGTTTGATATTTTTTTTATATTTTATATATTTTTTTTATATTTTAGTTTTTTGTTTTTTTGCTCAGATAGTAAAAGCCTAAATTTGACACATTTATACTACATTATTGTTATTTTCTAAAAGATATAATGTGTCAAAGCCATCCTCTTTAACAGAAGCAATGGTTGTGCAGGTTTGTATTAAACTGTAGAATGCTTTCCAACAAAGAGAACTATGCAGAGTCTGGGAGAAAACTGAACTATAAATATTCAAGCTTGCATCAGATTAACATGTGATAAGAACTCTGTGGTTGGCTTCTAATAAAATGCAGGGAGAAAAATCAAAGCTTTTTACAGTCATTTACATTTTTTCACAGTCTTTACAGCCTGCTTTTTAGATTTATTTTAGTATTATAGCATATCATAGCTATAGATATACAAAATCAACATATATACAATGAAAGAAAAGGAATAATAAAAAAAAGTGGTACACACTGCGAAAGGAGAAACCACAGAGACTATACTAAAATAATCACTGTAATTCGGCCTACAATCAATAAGTATGTTATGTATTACGATAGCTTAATCTTTAGGCAGAATTCTAGACAAAACTAATTTAAAAATGTTCAAAAAGATATATTTTTAAGTAGATTTCCATCCAATCTTGTTTAGTTCAGGGTGTGTAGGAAATGTGGGATGATTTTTTCATTTTTTCTTGTCCTAATAAAGGATTTAGGAAGGTGAGGGCAAATCTCTTTAACCGCAACACAGGCAGCCAGGAAACCTTCCAGATAAATTGGTGCCCCCGAAAAACAGGTAACCATTAGTTTATTTTTTACCTTTAGAATTAATATGCCTTGGCTTCTGGTAATTCCAATCTCCTAATCTGCTTCTGTTGGTTAATAACTATAATGGGCAAATTTTCTTACCAAAAAGAAACATGCTGGAGCTGGAAGGTGAACCACCAAGAATCAACACTTTTGCAAGTGTCAAACCTTAAAAATTATAGGGACTTTGAGATTTAAGGTTCCCTAGGTGTTAAAGAGAACATTTTAATATATATGCATCCAATACTCATTGCAATTTTATTGCCTACTCCTTTGTATATAGTTAAATATATCTTATTATTATTACTCTAGAAACAGAACTTTTTTTATTTAAAAATACCAGACATGCCATGGTTTTGAACTGCATGCTTTACAGATAAATCTCTGGATGGAAGATAGCCTTAATTTATGGGTAAACCACAAGCAAAAATGGTGATTGTGTGACACTTAATCTACCCCTTTACATTCTTCCCTTCTTTGTTAAAATGTAAACATCTTACCTAATAATAAAACTCCAGTCTACATGTATGTTCCTGTCTATGCTATAATGATAATGTATATCCTGTACATAGGGAAAGAAACACTTAATCAACACTCCATTGTTTATAGAGATGTTAAGTTTAGATTACATTGAATAAACATTAGTAACAATAATATTCAGAATTTAAACTATTTTGTTTCTATTTGATGAATGATAGCAAAGTCAAGCAAACTCTAAGAGGATGAAAGTGGAACTGAACCAGAAAAGTGAACATTGTTTTTTTTAATGGGGCCATAAAGAAATGTTATTGTGCCTTACCAATATTCTGACAGATACTTTTTGTTTGTAATTGCTGAAAAATAGCAGACCACTTCTGATACCAAGAGGGCCACTTCCAAAAAAAGTATAGGACATGTCATAGCGAATCAGCAATGGGAAACAAATTAATTGCAGGGCAACCATATAAACATTGTTCCACACTTGTAAAAGATGGCAAAAGCAAAGATAAACTTTCTGCAGTCCTGCTCCAGTTCGGTCTCTGAGAGAACATTAAAGCCAGTAAGTAAGTCTAGTATCCAAGCAACGCTTTCAGTACAATTCCTTTTCCCATTATTTTTATGTCAGCTTTATTTTAAAGTTTATCTAAATCAAAAGCTTTGTTTTAGATAATGTTAGGGTGATAGAGGCATTTTATTTTTGCATCCCCTAAACTTGGGGATTCACCCTCCTTGTGTTTCCCTGTCAAATTTGAAATCCTAAATGTTACAGTTGTCGCCAACACAGTTAGGCTATTTACACACGTGCAATCATTGTCGTTGAAAATGATCTTTCACGATCCTTTCCAACGACTTATGACTGCACGATGCATGAATGAGTGTTGTACATACAGCACCGTTCGGGTCTATGGAGAGGGGAGGGGGAGAATGATGGAGCGGCACCCCATTGTGCTTTCTCTCCCTTTACTTCCATTAGGATCGTTCGTCGTTCATCGTCCGTGGATCCGCCAGGATGGTCGTTCGGACGATGGACGACGAGTGCTGTACACACGCAAGATTCTCGTCCAATATTAGCTCTGAGCTGAACTATTTCATGTGTGTACCCAGCCAAAGTAATGGTAAATCTTCCAATGGGAAAACTTTTTTCAATGACTTCTCTGTAAAAGGACATTCCTTTGTTACTTTGTTACTTCTGAGATATTCACATTTTGATGTTTGTTGCAGTATTTAGGGGAAATCAAAAGAAGCATGTTAATGGGAAATAAATGGCAAAAAAACATTAGGGTTATAGCCATTTTGGGCTAGGGATTGACAACAAGGTAATATTGATCAACACATTGACCACCAGCCATGCGATGGGTACATCACAGATTTGCCATGAAACTTCTGCGCACTCAGCCTTTAGATCAGGGCAACAAAAAGCATAACAAAGATGAGGGAAGTCGTAGGCTCTTGCCAGGCTCTGATGTGCTGAGGGGCAACCTGGGGGGCTTTTTTCTTTTATGCTGTGGGGATATTAGTTTAGGATAACATATGTCTATGTACTAGAAGGGGGTCATTTTGATTGGGGTGTAATTGCTGTAATTGCTGGTGACCTTTGCATTGTATGGCATGTACTACATGAATTCTTCACTGTGTATTAAATACTAGGAACTCACTCTGCCACTCATTGTTACATATTAGTAAACCCAGTACCCTGTATCACTTACTACTAGACTCTGCACCTAATTCTAGGGACTCTAGGGACACTTTTTTATATAACAGTGACCCCAGTACTTTGTTTTACATACCATTGACCTCTGCTCTCTGCGTTACTTACTTCTGACCTGTAAACTTTGTAATACAGTCTACTGATCCCTGCACTTTGCAATGTCTGGTATATACTATTGACCTTTGCACTTCCTCCTGACCATCTCTCACTAAAGCTTAAAAGGAAAGCAAAAAGTTTGTATTTGTCTAAGTTTTCATCAAGAGTCCTTATTTGGTTTTCACCCTTATGGTCATTGATCTCTTTCACCATTTCTCTAGGGGTTGCCTACTCCTATTGTATCCAATCCAAAACCAAAAAGTTTTGGATTTGAATCCTTTAAACATGATGCACTTCATTATTAGAAAAAGCTTTTCTAAACTATTCTAAAAAAAATATTCTGGGAATCCCTGAATGCCAAACTTTCTATAAAATACATTTTAAAATAAAATATTCTTTAGAAATTCGCTGTGCAAAAACCTTTTTAGTTTTAAATGAAAAGTTCTTTTTTGGTCAAATAAAAATGCATATACAGAAATTCTTAGCAATATCAAGTTTTCTATTCCAAAAATGGACAAAGACAAAGGTTATTTAGAAAGTCACGAAAACTTTTGAATAACGAGTTCAAACAACCCCTTTGACTTTAATGCTATCAGAAGCCATATATATATATATATATATATATATGTAAAGAAATTGCTTGCCATCCTATGAAGGCTGACCACGGACAAGACATGAATTCAAATAAATATGGTATGCAAGAGAACACACTGAAGGAACTGACATCTTTTCTGGATTCTGTCAGTTTTTCTTAGTATATGTATTTTTCGGCTCTTTTGAAAGCTGGAGCGAAGTCTAGACATTACCAAGCCAAACAGACAAGAGTGAGTTTCTCTAATTCCCTTTGATATCCCCTCCTCTATCTCTTGGGGATGTCACAGAAGGTGAAGAGAGCCTCTTCTCTGATGAAAAAGAACAGAAAAACAGTACAGTTGCTCCGTATATAGAACACTGTACATTCTCCAGAGTTTAAAACATTACTTTGAAAAGCATTGAAGAACATTTGACAAAGTCTTTTAGAGAGGGGAATCACTGTCAAAGAATTGAAAGTGAGGAACGAATGATATAATCCCAATAAAAGATAATAGCAAAGATTCCTGTAACTGGATAGAATGATGGCTTACAGTTTTTTGCACTTTTCATCTGCAGCTCAAGGATCATGGGTTAATTTTTCATCATGGTCCATTTGTAAAGTACTGAATATGTTATCTCTGTGTTTGCTGCTTCAGATTTCTTTCTACAGCTAAAATCTCCACACAATCCAATGAAAATACATATAACTTTTTTATTTATTTATTACTGTTTTTCCAGTGAGTCTTGTAGGAGTTGATTACAATTATTTGGGAATATATATAATGCTCTATATACTGGATATCAATTGTGCTGGAAGCAATAGAATAGAACATGACTAGCACTTTTCCAGTTACTGAACATTTTTTTTGTAAAATTAGGCAAAGCTAACTCCCTAGGAGTCACAGATTCCACACCATGACCTGCATTTTTAAAATAGGCTTCAAAATACAGATCACAGATCTCCCATGAAGTATGAGAGTCTCAATTCCTATATGACTTGCACAAGAGGACTCTCCGATAGACTTTACAGACTGCTTATATATGGCTTTAGTCTTGGAGTCCTCTATTAATTTAAACTCTTTGATGCCTCGATTTAATCTGGGTATGAATGTTTTCTATATTTTGTATATCTGAATACAGATTTCTCTAACTTTTTGTTTTCCATACCTTTTCATTCCTAATCCTGTGTACTGCTAAAATGTTTCTTTTTCATACATATTTAGGTATACTAGATTACACTTTCTTTCCCTTCCACTCCTTTAGTAAATTACCCCATTCAATAGTTAGCTTCTTCGTGGGCACGATTAGTGAGTACGATCTGTAATGTTCTGCAAGTTTTTCTGCAACACTTTGAGCATTCTATTATATTAGACTAGACAATAAAAATTCATAGTTGTTGCTGATTGCAGTACTTTGCAACAGACAGAGAAGACGTAAATCTGTAATAATCGTAACAACCACAGCAGTGATTAAAATGTTGATTTTCCATTTGTTTGGGTAGTGAATGACTTGTTATCTCGAGCAGCCAGATCTGAGAGACAGACAAATTTAAGCCAGTTTATAATGTTTTATTCCTAAAACAATTCACAGTCAGGGACAGGATATTTCTGCGCCTGACCTATGAAACACATGCAATGTTTGTTTGACAGTTTAATTCTTTATCACTCCAAGCAGGGAGCTAAACCAGGCCTGGAGGGCTCGGGTGGTGGCAGGAGGTGGACATGGAAGTACTGACAGCCTGCAGGAAACACTCCAATTAGCATGTATTAAGTCAAATCTGATTGCATTAGACTTGTCTACGAGGGTGTTTGGACCAAATGTGAAGTACAGCCTGTGCTAAACCGGAAAGCAGGATCTAAAAATATAAATGCGATATACTTTATTTTGATTTATTTTTCTTTGGTTTTTCTTATTTCTGTAGAAAATATCAAAAGAAAATCAAAAGCTATTGAAGCTGTATTTTCTTTCTTTAAAAAAACTGCCCTGGTATATTTGAAAGCTCTGTTTTTAACCTTTTCATGTTAGACAGGAAAGGAAAAACTATATTAAAGTCTGTAATGTGGGTAAATGGTAGATGGCAGAGAACAAAGAGTCAGAACAAAATTTTCTTGATTTGAACAACTGTGCTGCTGTTAGCCACTGCTGGTCTGCACCCTCCCTCCCGGTCAGAACGGAGGGCACGTAGCCTTGTGATTGCATCTTTTCTCAACCACTCATGATTGGTTTTATCATCAAACACCCGCCTTTTTATATATCAAAGCATTGGAGGATCAAAGACCTCACCATTAGTTATGCAGCAGGTCGTTTCCTTTTTGTGCTCTATAATCGATCACAGTACTGTACTCGCCAATTAATATTTCTCACTGCTTTAGTGCCATTCACTACATTATTAAAGTAGAGATGAGATTTGATCACATTTTTAAGTTTCTAAATGGTGTTGTTTTTTTCTCACTTTTTGATGGTACAGTAGTTGCATATAAAATAGTGAGATGCATTGTTTTTTTTTGTGATTTGCCAAAAAGTTTTCTGAATATTCACAAGTGGTCTACTTGAACTTGGCTTATAGATACAATCAGTAGTAACTGCACATGAATTGAATTTTGTGCATATTCTTTTCACATGTAAAATAAATGCTTAACTCCCTATTCCAATGCTGAACTGCATGTAGATCCCCTGACACCCTTTTTCTCATCAACACTCTTCTAACATTGATCAAAAAATTGCCAAATTATTAAAACTTTAAACTACAGTCACCTTTAAAAACTCATTGCATTGCATTACATTTTTCAGTGAAGAATACATTGGGCTCTATTTAAAAAACAGGGAATCAGACTTTCCATCAAACATTCCCTGATTGGATTCATTTACTGCCACTGAAACACATTGGACATGGAAGATTCAGTCTATATGTTTCAATAGCAGTAAATGATTCCCAGATTCCCATCGAGGAATATTTATTATATATATATATATATATATATATATATATATAAAAACAGAATTTGTCTGCACATGTGGTAGGATAGAGCAGAGCTGTCAATGACGGAGCAAAGCAGACTAGAAGGAAGTTTCACATACATTACCGGCATGTTGTGACCACCATTTCTGGATTTCTTTTTCTGGAAATGGAATAAACCATATTAATTAAGCATTTAAGAACCCTCACAATCTCCAGCAATTATATGTCATTGACAGATGACCTCATTCAGTACTCTAAATTAGATTGTAGCTGAGCCATGGGAGAGATGTAATGCCTTCTATGAACACTCATTCATGTGACTTGATTGAATCATTTGAGGTAGTTATGGTTAATAGGTGGCTTAGTATTAGTTATATTAGTGTAGCTGAGCCTGTGCATTTATGAAATTGAACCCTTGAGGATGGAAATATGAAAGCTGCCATTGCTTTTAAAGATGCATGTTCTTCAACTCATGCAGACTATGTCAGACCAACTTGTAAATACCTGACCCTAAGCAAACATACAATTCAGGAGTTTATATTTTGCAGACTGTACCTACTTGGTTCCGAAGAAAAAAATTGTAACTAATGGAAGTTTGAATCTACTGATGATTCCTCTTTCCTTTGTGAAGTAAGCATGCACCTTCCTTGACATTACAGCTCCCAGATCCTTACATCTCAGATCCTTTTTTTGCTACATTTTTACATATTTTGTCTCTTTAAATGCAGAAAAAAAACTTGATCCACTAGAAACCTAGTGTTGTCCCAGCTTCCTGTGCATTACACCTGTTAAGCACTAAAATACCAAAAAATGTTGTCAGCTCAGGCCTGTTCTCTGCTAGAAACATCAAAAAACCTGTACCTGAGTAACCACACTGCTTCCTAGTTACTGTACAGTGAGAAGACTTGCTTAAAACATGAAAATGTTTACTCTAGTTTAAATTTTTCCATGAGCCAAATTATACCTGTTGATGGATTCTATAGAGCAGTGATTTTCAACCACTGTGCCGCTGCACACTAGTGTGCCGAGAGATTTTCAGTTGTACCGTGGGAAGTTATCCAATTACCATTGTCGAGTGTCTGTGCTGTAGTGACTGGCAGAGTAATGTAATACTCTTCTATGTCAGTGGGTGGCAGTAGGTAGCCTAATTGCCTTGTTTATTCTTAGAGACAAGAGAATTTTCTACAGAGTGTCATTTTGTAACATTTTTGATTTGTAGTCTGCAGCAGGATTTTTTCAATGTAAAAAATGTGGCGTGGGGGAGTGCGCATGCGCCGCCGTCCGAGATGGTTTCACTTTAGACGGCTCGGCTCCCTCCGGATCCCTTTCTGGTCCCTGTAGCGACGGAATTCGGCAGCCACGCAATCCACCGGCGAGAAAGGACTCCTCTTGCCTCACCACACCTCCGGAGCATGGTAGGGAAAACCGGCAATAAATCCAAGGACCGCAATTCGCGGCCTCAGACTCTCCGGCCGGCCACTAAGATGGCGGCTCCCAGGGAGTCACACGTGGCAGCAGTCCCGGGGGCACAGGAGAGGGAGAGCAGCTCCCTATTAAGCATAAAGAGAGGTGTGATAGACAGGGGATGGGAGCAGACTGGCTCAAACTCCCCCCCAGCAACTACTATGGGCATCCAGGAGCACCCCAGCCAGGGGCAGTCACAAACATCCCCTTCACAATTGTCCTCACAGGGGGAACAAGTTCCACTGCATCACACAGGAGCAGAACCTGTGCCCAACAGTCCTACTGATATGACATTGCCCACAGGCTCCAGATATAGTGTCTTAGGGTCTATAGACCCCATTGATTGTTCATCCCCCTCTGATATGCCAGCGGAGGAGAACAGGCTTTACCAGAACATAGCAGGCTTACTGCAGTCAGAGTTGGCCAAAGTTACGGTGGCTATTACAACCGAAGTGCATCAAGATTTGCAGGCACTGGGTGCACGTATTGATATGTTTGAGAAAAAAGTGGATGAGACAGTGGCGCAAGTTAATCAGAATTCCAAAGAGATATCCGTACTGCACACTCAAATCGCAGATTTACAGCTTAAGCTTGATGATATGGAGAACAGGTCCCGCAGACACAATTTCAGAATCAGAGGGCTGCCTCAAGTCGATCAAAGACGTCACGGAAGCAGTGAGATGCCTCTTACACCAGCTCTTACCGGACTTACCTGAATCGCATCTTCTACTGGACAGAGCACACAGGGCTTTGATGGCACCTAGACAGGATGGTCCTCCTAGGGATGTGATTGTAAAGCGTCACTACTTTACTACTAAAGAGGCGCTGCTAAAGGTCACCAGAGCCTTGGACCATATTGAGATGGAGGGGCACCCGGTTCAGATTTTTTCTGATATAACACCGTTCACAATACAACGCAGGAGGGCGCTCAAGCCGCTATTGCAAGTGCTGATTGATAATAAGATTAGATATCGATGGGCCTTCCCCTTGAGACTGATTTTCCAACTACAGGGGAAAAGTTTTTCCTTTTCATCATTTGCTGAAGGTGAACAACTCCTCAAAGACTTGGATCTGATCCAGGGGGCTGACAGCCGCTCTACACCGGATAGGGCAGGATCTACTTCCTTGTACCCCCTTTGGAACAAGGTCAAAACACCTGGAAAGCAGTCGCAGCAGACTTCTTATTCAGTTCATGTGGGCGCTATTCTACCCCTTTGGTGGGGCTGTGACTTCATTACATGTTTTACACCGTTTTACTATGTTGGCTGACTTACCCCCAAGCTGGAGAACCCGGGTCATTAAAGATCCGGGCTGGTGGACTGAGGTTGCTGGCTATTTATTTGGGGCTTCTAAAGAAATGGTTGTTACGCTAAATATGTGCTGCCTTACCTTATTGGGTCCACTGGTCTTGTTTTCTTGTGGAGGTGTTTCAATCCTCCTCATCCGAGGTTAGCTTATACACTGTTGGATATTTTTCAATATATATGTTTTTTTTCTTATTTTTTTTTTTTCCTTTTTTTGTATTTTTTGCTTAGTGGCTGCCGAGCCATCATCAACCATGAGACCCCCCTAGCTAGTTACTTGAATATTCTGTGGAGACTTGTGTTGCTGGGATCTTCATGTGTTCATATTTGTATTTTAAGGGGACGTGGGATCTGGGGGGGTCACACATGCCCTCCAGTTTCAGGGAATTTTATTCGGGCCCTATTTATTTACCTGGGCCTGTAGGAAATCTCCCTGACGAGATGGAGTTCGATGGAACTCCTGGGTGCACAGGAGGTGGGGTTGCCCCTTGGGATCTTGGAATGTTTATTTTCTGGGGTTCAGGGGGGCATTCTATCCTCTCTGCTTTACATTGTAACATCTGGCAGTGTCATTTGTTTCCGTTTTTTTGTGGTTTTTATGTTGTGTTTGTCCTGTCTAAGTCCTAGTATTCCCCTCCCTGTTGTCCCTGAAGGCAGAGGAAGTTTACTGATGATTATGCTGTCATTGTATCCCTATGTCGTCTGACTCTCGGGCTGGGTCTGTGACCCTTAATAAATTGACGTTGCTTTCTCATAATGTCCAGGGTCTTAACTCCCCTATCAAGAGATCTAAGGCATTTCATTATTATAATTCCCTAAAAGTTGATGTCTAGCTTTACAGGAGACTCATTTTACCAATAACTCAGCTCCGAGGTATTTTCATAAAAATGACCCTGTTTTTTTCATGGCCAATTCTGATAAGAAGAAATGTGGTGTTCTCCTATGTTTTAATAAGCATTTGAATTTTGTGCCACAAGAGGTTTTTAGGGATCCGGGAGGCAGGTTTCTGATGGTCATTGGCTATGTTGGTTTACAGTTGATTTCAGTGGTATCTTATTATGCACCTAATGAAGGTCAAGTGGCATTTTTCCGTAACCTCCTGGGTGAAATTTGGTCCAAAGTACAGGGGTCTCTGATTTTGTTGGGTGATTCTAATCTAGCTCTTGATCATATTTTAGATAAATCTAAACTGGGCGGATATAGGGACCCCCCAAAAAAGAGCCATGGTCTCTCGCTTTTGTTGCGAAAATATGACCTGGTCGATAGTTGGAGGGAACTGAATCCGTCAGCTAGGGACTATACTTATTTTTCAGCAGCCCATGACCAGTATACACGTATTGACCATGGCTTTGTTCAATCTCATATGCTCCCTAATATTCTGGGAGCCCGGATTCTGTCCACGCCTTGGTCTGATCATGACCCTTTGGCAATATATCTCTCAGGTTTCAATCGCCCGCGGACTGGGTTTCGATGGAGACTTAACGAAAGCTTGGTTTCAGACCCGCTGGTGAAGGGGGAAATAGAATCGTTGCTAAGTAATTTTTTTCTGATAAATGTGGCGACTGATACATCTCCAGCTGTCAATTGGGAGGCCCATAAAGCCTATATTCGAGGGGAGCTGATTAAACTAGGGGCATCACGTAAGAAGGCCCGCAACAAATTGATTGAGACTGGCCTTGCTGAATACCACCAGTTACAGCAACAACATAAGACTATCTGTGCCGAAATCTCAATTGGAGGCTAAACGCACCGAACTTAATCTACTTCTCACCACTAGGGCGGAAAAATTGATTCGCTGGTCAGCCCATAAATTTTATATGTGGAATGATAAACCGGGTAGTCTCTTGGTAAATAAACTCACCCCCAGACCCAAATCACAAGCGTTCCACAAAATTAAGGTGGGGGATGGCAGGCTGTCTCAAAATCCGGAAAAAATTTTGAAGGCTTTTGAGGATTTCTATGGCAATTTATATAGCTCTAATGACTCTATTACTGAATTAAACATTGACAAGTTTCTTAATAGGCTTGCCCTGCCTAAATTGCGTCCCAAACATAAGGCAATTTTGGAACGGCCATTTATGTCTGAGGAAATACATGGGGTGCTTAAATTTCTTAAGTTGGGCAGCTCACCTGGCCCGGATGGCTTTTCTAACTTATACTATAAAACATTCTGCCCTATTCTGGCGCCACACTTAACTGGATACTTTAATTATTTGCGTGACGGACAACCCTATACACACTAAATTGAACTGGATTATGGTCAATGACAGATTGACCCACACCTTAAAGAATTCGCTGGATAAATTTGAAGATATATGGGAACCTTGGATTGAATTTAACAATATGTAATGCACAGTTTCAGTCTCGCTGGTGAGCTATGACACCCTAAGGTTATCGGCTCGAACAACTTCCTCTTCCCCCTCCTCCCTTCCCACTAGTCTCAGTGTTCTTTGTCTTCTGTTTGTCTTGTCTTGTGTTTGTTTTGTTTTATAAATGGGATGTAGGCTTGGTTTATTCTACTGTTTAAAAATTCGCTGTATATTGGGGTTTTTTTTTGGATATAATAAGGCTACGGCGATTTTGTTTTTCTGTGGCTCAGACATTATCTGCTTCAATTTTCGAAGTTTGTATGTATACACTCGTACATTGCCGTCCCTTGTTTAGATAATTTTGTTCATATCTGCTATTTTATGTTGACTTAATTGTATTTACACTTGCAAAACTCAATAAAAATATTGAAACACAAAAAATGTGCCGTGGCTCAAAAAAGGTTGAAAACACTATATGCTATATATAGAGCATTCAAAATGTAGTTTGTGACTAACAAATAAATAGATTATTAAATGATAATGCAAGACACGAAGCAATAAATTATAAAACGAATAAAGCAGACACAGGGAGATGCATACAGTGCAGGCCTACAGGTACATCCTTCTCACTGGCAAACAACACCATCGTAATATTACAAAACTAGGAGTCAGATTTGCTTTGTCTTAGATGATCTCACATATCAGATACACATTTATGAGAGGCACATATATGCCAGAAACTGAAACCACTGCCATTTGTCAAAAGGAATAAAAAGAAAAAAGGGTACATTTTTATGCTACCACTAAAGTGCAACTAGAGTTTATCTATACATTTTATACACATTTTCACTTTTTTAGTTCAGGTCTGTTTAGGTAGAGTTTTCAAAGAAAGTATTTTACAAAGATTATCTTTCCTATATCTCCCCTAATCCGCAATGCATAGCCAATCAACATTAACATTCTCTGTGTCTAAGGTGTTAAGTTTACAAAGCACAACTTATTTCATAGTGTAAATACTTTCTTTAAGTGGAATGTCTAGGGTGAAAATGATCCTGCCCTCATAAATTGTATATTATATAATACCTTCTGGCTTTACTGTCCCCAATGTGCAAGACAGCTTTACCAGTTTACATATGGCTAACCGAAGACAAATAAACTAAAGCTGAAATGTCAAGAGTCATGACACTCTTAAAAGATAACTTGACCTCTAACAGATTATACAGAGCATGTTTCTCTTTGTGTCCGTGCCTAAAGTAAATAAGTAAAAGCTGAATATTTTAAAATGGAAAAGGTCAGTAAATCAACATGGGCAACACAGCCTCTATCTAACCAAATATTAAAAGCATTTTTGCTTTGTTTATTCAGGTTTATGTTGGGTTAGGGAATATATTAATGTATTTATTTTTTATATAATGGGCAAAGATTAATATATAAAAAATGTAAATCCTAAATATATGTGTAGCTTATATATTATACATTGTAGCACTCTAGTGATTGTTGTTGGAAACCTAGAGAAGGCAGTTTTCTAGATCTTCCATTACCACCTTGCAAAGTGTCCCTAACACTAAGGCAGCCCTAAACCCTTAAAACTAGCTCCTAAAATGATTACCTGAACACCTGTCTTTAAAGTGAACCAGTACACATAATATAGATCTATCAATTGACATATTATCAAACATGTGCATCAATGAACCTTGAGCACCCATTAACCTGTTAATAAATCTATGAATATTGAGATGTTCCAATCAAGTCATTTAGCCATCACAATGTGGCCCTTGTCAAAGTTGCTCAGGGCCTTACACTCGCCCATTTCTTTCATACTTTCATTATATTACTTTTCAGGTAACTAATGGTTATGTTGCTGCCTGGAAAAACCCCATCCCATGACATCTGCCATTGTAAAAGGACAATGTTATTCACCCCACCACGGTGGTTTTTGGCCAATTGGTGACCAATACAGATTGTGTAATATTACAACAATTCCCTTCAAGACAAAACATAATAATAACAGAATAAACCCAAAACAAAATACACTTACCTTCAATCCCGCAGATCCGTCGGGAGGTTTCTGTCAGTGGGTCCTGCATCGTCCTGGTATCTGTCAGCAGAGGGAGTGCCAGGCACTGCTATCCTCTCCTCTCTTCTTCTGTGTTCTTCTTCCTACGTCACCTGATCCTGCACTGCCCAGGCAAGAGATCGGGTGATGTAGAATGGTGAAAAAACTTACTGATCTCACTCCACATGCGTGAGAATGGCAATTTTTTTCCCTATTGATGAAAGGGCTCCTTCTGCGCATGCCCAAAATGCTTGGGCATGCTCAGAAGTAGCAGCCAAGAGCCTCCTGGGATACGTGATGTAGGCTCTGTGCTCCCATTCATTCTTGATTGCCTAGGGCAGGGGTCGGCAAACTTTTTGGACTACTAGGCCATTTCAGGAGGTCAAGAAGGCATACTAGGCCAGAAGAAACAAGGTATCCAAGGAAAGGTTTTTCCAACCCTGACTTCAAGCGAGCAGCCTCAGTCTTCGGCTCATCCACGGTGTCGTCACTCTACGTGATGCTTGGTATCGAAATGCCCCTTGAGATTCGACCGCTTGAAAGTGCTGTTGGTGTTGTTGCACACTAAACACTGGGCTTTGTTTCTGAATAGGAAGAAGAATAATTTGTCAGTCACGACTTACGAGATCAACCATCTGGAGACTGATAGCTGCGCACTACTTCTGCTCTTTAGGCATTAGTGGACCAATACCACTTCTGCAGAGGCTTCCCCACCACTCCCTGCAGAATAATTAGGCCCAGAAACAGTCAAATGTCCTTTTCAGTGACAGGTTCCCATTTTCTGGTCCTGGAAAACTTTCTGGATGTGGCAGCTGACTGTTGCTCGGCGTACCTGTTGGTTTCCTCAACAATTTTTTGTATGGCTTTGTCATTCAGGAATAGCTCCAGGTTTGCCAGGGGGTTGTGCTCCACCTCTACTTTCAGACCAGGCTCCCCAGTGAATGGGAATCTTGGGGGCACTGGCTGAGGCTGATTGATATCAATAGAGCACCAGATTGGGTGTCACTAACCTCAGTGTCTGAATTGCTGTCACTTTCTGTGTCTGATGACAGGTTTCCAGGGTAATCACTGTCACTTGACTCTACTTTCGATTCCAAGTCGCTCTCGCTGTCTGCAAGTTGTTCATATGCAGCTTGACTTGAGAGACGCCTTTTGGATGCCATGGCAGAGGTCAGGGCTGGCAGCAGGCAAAAACGTCAGAATCCAGGCAGAGGTCAGGGCAGGCGGCAGGCAGAGATGTCAGAATCCAGGCAGAGGTCAGGGCAGGCGGCAGGCAGAGAAGTGGTCATAGTCCAGGCAGAGGTCAGTAATCAAATGTATTGGCAGGTAGGCAGTGCACTATAACAGTGTATCTCTCACTCCAACGGTCAAAAAAGTACTGGCTACTTTGTATTGGATTTAATACAGTTATTTGTATTGACTCCAAAACAAAAAATTTTATTTTCCCGCTGGCCACCCCCACCGGCAACACCCCACAGACGTTACCGGGAACTCCTCCGGTGACTCATCAGTACGGAGACGCTGTTGCAGAGGGAAGACAAGAAGAGAGGAACCATGCGATCGCTGAAGCAGAAAGGAGGAGGACGCCGGTGGATAAGGTAAGGCTTTATTTATCATTATTAACACTGCTTTACCTACCCCGAGTGTGACTCTGGGTTACCACTTTTAGCAAGTTTTTTCTACCCCGGGTCACACTCAGGGTTACCGCTAGGGAGGTTAATACACAATAATGAAAATACAGTGCAGAAGTCAGGACTATAATACACATTGTGTAGAATGCAGCATTCAGTGTCCAAGTATATTAGTGGCCCATAATCAGTGTCCTTTTAATCGTAATTAGTAAGTGGTGAGTACCTAGTGGTTAGTTTAAGTTCTGGTGTTCAGTGGTATGTGTCCCTTTACATTTACTGGTCAGTGTAAGCTTCAGTTTTGCATTGTGAAATTTATTGACAAGATGTACTGCACTGGACGTGTGCATATTGTTCTTTGAACTGCCATATTATTAAATCTAATACATATCCAAATAACAGTTTCAACAGCAAAATGTTTAACAGAAGACCAGAACTGGACAGGTTTAGATGATAAGGGGAGTAATGGAAAATAAAATTACCTAGATGTGCGTTGTAATTGAACCGTTAGTGAAGAGAGCTTTGTTGGGCCAATTTTGCTGAATGTAAGCAGATGGCTGCCAAAACAGAATAGTAAAAATTTGTTTTTGAAAAATGGTTTAGCTGAAGACATTAGAAGCATGCAAAAGATGTGGAACAAAGATTGAGAAAATTATCAGTGCACTTGGAAGAACAATTTTAGATCATTCAAATAGAGATGCTTTCTATTTACAGTCGGAGATACTAGAAATGGATGGGATAGCTTTTCAAAACATCTTTCTTTCAGCTGCTCTGACTGTTTGACTAAAAACTCGTACTGGCAACAGATTTAACCCTCCCTACTCTGTTCTGAGCAGTGTTGCATATTGCTTGGTTTGACTTGGCAGTGAAAAGCATGGCTGGCCTTGGAACACATGGTGTCTCTTAGCAAAATATTTGTATGATGCATCTTCCCATTCCCATTGCATCTACCTTATAGCAATCAAGCTGTTAAAAAAAAAATTAAACTAATGAACCACAAAAGTGACTGACATTGTACAATCCTGGTTTGTAATTATGTCCCATACACACACTTACAAATAGAATGACACACCATTTAAGTGGCAACAAGTTCCCCTTGACCACCCTTGTCCTGATCTTACCATTTTAATAAAATCATAATTTGCGTCCTTGATTATCAAACTTTCTCAAGCTATTTGTTACCCTAAAGGAACCCTTAAAAGTATTTTAGGTCTCAGGGAATCCCTACAAAAATTAGTTCATTGAGGATCAGAGGGTAAAATGTTCCTTTGGTGGTTGTTAATGGCATGAATGTTCCTCCTTAAAGCGGAGGTCACAATGCAACTCTTACAGCCAACTAAAACAATTGGTGTCCTGCCGCTGGCTCTGCCAAATCACATTGGCCCTAAAACTTAAGGTCAATCAGCCACAGGGAAAGGAACCCCAGTAACCTTTGGTAATAACTCAGGTTGAGAATGGCTACCCTTTACCTACTTTTCAAATGCTCCACTTGTAACTACTCGTAACTCCTCACAACTATTTAAAGTCACATCTTAGTACAACCACAAGAACAAAACATTATAGAGGGGAAAGTCTACAATCTGACCCTGCTCCTAGATCTGTCTAAATAATAGGTCTAATACACGAGGTTGGCTCCAGGTTAGTCATGGCTGGCTATTACTAGCATAGCTGGTATAGTATCGTTTACATCCTGATATTTTGCTGCTTTTTACACCATTATCAGCCCATAGAGATTAAGATCAACTAATAGTATATCAGGTCCCCATGTCATCCCAATTAGTCTTGCGCAGAGCAGGACCATGTGACTACATTATTTACCCAACCTGTGCTTATGGAGCCACTACTTTCTTCTAGGCTATAAGTTCTGAAACTGGAAGCAGCTTATTAGTCATGTAAACAGGAATCCACAATTTTATAATATTAAGTAGCACTAAATGGCATGAGATCGCTATAAATGCATTAAAAATTGTTCATACTAATGTCATAAAAGAATCAAGAAATCATGTATACTACTTGGTATTTTAACGCATAGCACATACTTAGCAAGAACTATTACTCAATCTATGATGATATTCTGCATGAATTAATTTCATCCCAAATGATCTGCACCACCAAGCAAATGGATTGCTAAATTCTAGTCTATAAATGCCTGCAAACCCAAACCGCTAACAAGAAAGAATGACAGTAAAATCGGTATTTCATTTTCTGCTAGTGTTGGAATTTAAGTTAACATAGCTGTATGCCTCTAGATCTCCTTCTCAAATGCATGGTCATTATTCCAATTAAAATATAACAATATATGAAAATGTATAAATATGAGCCAAAGACATGAATCTTTGTTCTTGGTTCACAATATTAGGAATAGGAAATTGTGGACAAATTTTAATCCCAGTGTAAACATGTCCCAAGATCATTTTAGGACAACGTGCCTGATTTTAGGACACATCCACTGATCAGTTTTGATCTGTCACCCTCCCATTCTACAGTTGTAGCCTGTGTCCGCTGGACTCTAGAGTAGCATGTGAAAGCCAAACGCTTGTTGTTGTTATTTATGTTCTTTACCAAATGCCTTTTGATTTTTAAAGCAAAGTCATACATAGCCCGAAGTAGCGTTCCTTCGCAACAGCTTCCTTCTCATGTTCAAAGTGTCCATTTGTCTCAGCTGAATGGGACAAGATAACAATGTAAAGGCTCTATAATTTAAAATAAAAGGGCAGCTGGGTGCAGCTGCCAAGACTGCCTGAACCTCATTTCTTTACAGAATGTTTTTGCCATTTTGCTATAATGAAAGCAGGAGAATGCAAGATATTCAAGAAAGTTCTTTTGTTTCGCCAGAAGGGGCACATGGAACACAGATGTATGAACAAGGGAACGTATTACTATATTAATCCTAATTGGGCAAATTAAAAAGTCTGTAAAACAGTTTAAATACAGAACGTTTCTAAGAGGCCATGTCAACAGAAATCATCAAGTAAACATTATTCTCTCCTTAGAACAATTTAATTTTATTTTCAGAATACATCTGCTACCTTAATAGAATTTTATTGATGTATCTTCTGTTGAATATGATGATTTATTGTTAGTGATAGACAATTGTGTATTTATTATTGTTTGATGCAAGATGGCAAAGCCAGAAACATCATAATATCTAGCCGCATTTAATTTAGTAATGTCTATATTTTAGTATAACCATAATAGTGTAACCTTAACTACTTTTGCTTCCAGGAGTGGATGCAATCCAGTGGTTGGTTGATTTTGATGAAATGTCTTAACACCAGAACCAGCATTCTATCAATTAATCTATTGTATATCCTTTTTTAAACTGTTCTTCATTTGAACAAAATGTAAAATAATCTAATAAGAGGGTGCCAGTGGCACAACAGCAGGTCCAGGATAGTTTAGGAGCTTCCATACCCCTCAGAACTTACATCAGCATTAGGACTGGAAGGGGAAGCAGCAGAACTGTAAACCAATCAGGCATTCCTGCACTGCACAGTGTTGTTCATTAAACAAATGGAACTTGTTGACATAGGTAAGAGCACTGAGATACCTCACATGCCCTGTTGATTCATCACTACCCAACTTTTTCTTTGATTTGCTTTGTATTGCTTTGACTACTGTAGATAAAAGCATATTGTATGTTTGTACCCCTTTTGCCTTTACTGCTGTATATATTTGTAACATAGATATAATAAAGTGCCTCATAATGACATGAGAACATTATTCACTTGCTGAAGATTTGTCAGGTATATGTCCATGATGCAAATCTTCCATTGCACCACATCCCAAAGCTCTGTTTGACTGGGATCTGGTGACTGTAGAGACATTTGAGCATAATGAACTCACTGTCGTGTTAAGAAGTAATTTTGAAACGATTTAGGTTTTGTGCCCCGGCACGTTTTCTTGCTGGAAATAGCCATTAGATGATGGCTACACTGCGGTGATAAAAGGATGGACATGGTCAACATAATAATAAAGTAGGCTGTGGAATTTAAATGATACTCAGCTGGTCAGAGACCCAAAGTGTGCAAACAAATATATCACACTATTACACTAACAACAATCTGAACCAATAATACAAGACAGATTGGATCCATGATTTTAGGTTGTTGACATACATGACCGAAATCAAGACTCAAAACACCAGGAAAAAATTTTCCAATCTTCTCTTGTCCAGTTTTGGTGAAGATGGGCAAATTGCAACTAAAGGTATATCCAGTAAGAGTGACACCCAGTGTGGCCCATGTGCCTCAAGGTTAATTGTTTGTGCATTTAGGGGTGGTCTTCTGCATACCTTGGTTGTAACACACCTGGCTTTTCTCCTCTGACCTTTGGCATCCACAAGGCATTTTCATGCAGACAATTGCAACTTATTGGATATTCTTGCTGGCACCAACAATCATGTTACATAGCAAGTCAAAAGACATCAAACACAGAGAAACAAAATAACAAACAAAAAAAAAAAGACAAAGAAAAAAAGTTTACAAAATGTGTATTACTGAATTGTGTGCATTTCTTTTTTATCCTTTCAGGCCTTCACTCATTCAGTCTATCTGAAAAGAAAACTGGAAGTGGTGGAACTGGAAACTTGGTGATGTGGCAGTCAATCACTTTTATAAATATCACATTTCTGTATATTATGTAAGCATTACTTACTTTGTAGGTAATCTTTTATGTTATAATCTAATTAAACAATAATTAGGTTGTAATGACTTTGTAACTACTGCATTAATGAACTTTCATTGCTCAATAAATTAAAACAGTTATTGATGTGGCGCCTGGAAGACAGCTGAGTCAGATGGGTAAGGTAGTAGAGTTGAACATAGAGAGAGGTAATCATTCTTTAAAATAAAATATCATGGCTAAACCATAGGGTCACCTGCACATCCCACCCTACTGTTGTCTCTCCAATGGGGTTCCACAATTAAACACAGTTTAAAAAAAGTTTTTTTTCTGGCTAAAAGCTACAGCTGCATTTTGACAAGTAATACTGTGGACTACAAAATACTACAAATGAACAAACATGAATACTAATTTAACTGTTCTGTTAAACTTTGTAAATCAAGGATATTTTGTATTATAATGTTTTAAATAGATATCACCTAAAAAAAAGTGGTATGCCAGGTCAGCTGAAAGTTATATAATATGTTATATTATTACTCCCATTCACTCGGGCTGGAAATGTGCTCTCCAAAGTAAAATTCACACACTTCCTAGGAAATTCTGTGATTATGTACTGTTAGCGCCCAAAATTGCACTGGCTATGGCGTGGAAATCGCCCTCCATCTCCCTGTCCTTGTTGTCAAAAAAACTTAATTGGATAATGGTCAATGACAAGCATACCTGCACTCATAAGGACACTCCTCATGCATTTGAACTCATCTGGAACCTATGGATCGAACACTGCTCATCAGTATCGAGCACCCCTGAAGTGGACTTAAAGCGGAATTTTTTGGAAAAAAAAAAATTACTTGCCTTTTCCAATAAAAAGCACTCAATTCAGAAAGAGCAGCCCAAAAAACTAAAAAAATTAAAAAACAAAGAAACAACCAAAACAAAAAAAGCCACCCTTTTATATAATAATAACAATAATAATAATGTTAAAAATGCAGGACATTACATACCTATCAAAAATGCCTTATACAAACTAATGACAAATGTTCTCTTACAACAGTTTGAACACATCTGTCTGAATGTTCATGTAGATAATTATATCTAAATGTTATTTTTAAGCACACTATCTGGAGTCTTTTTTTCCAAATGCCCCTTTTTACTTAAACAATTTATTATGTGTTGATGAGAATGGCAGGCATAAAAATGTTTCCTGGGCAACTTAACAGAGGCAATTGCCGCTATTGTCCGCTTGTTAGGCTTTTTACCTTGACTAGGAATAACACCATATTTATCTTAAGCCTAAAATATATTTTCTTATTATTGCTGGAAATAATGGCCATTCACTATGACAGATTTTTAGGTCAAGTGCTTATTTGGATAGAAAATATGTCACACTGTCACTCAAGATGCAGAACTAAAATTATAAATTAAAAAATTCTACATTGCTTGGGAAAGTAAACTTTTTTTCTTTTCGACAAATGTATTTGGATTCGTTTTGACAAGAACGAAGGTCTTTTGTATATTTATAACATCATTTACTGTCCTAGCACCAAATATTCAGGGCATTTATAGGCTGAATTGGTCCTTCATAGTAATGCATTCAGGAAAATTGTTTACTGATTTTATGTTTCTTGATTTTTTTAAGTTTATTTCTGTAATCACTAGGCACAAAAACAAATAAAACATATTCAAATAATTTTACTTCATTTTAGTTCCCTATATTTAACAGATACATATATTTTAGACTTTTAATATACAAGTTGCTAGGGAATAGAGGTCCCCATCTGCTTAGACAGAATCAAGCCTAACTTGCATTACACTTAAATCTGCCCTTTATTTAAATAGCCAAATAATCATAAAGTGCAGTAACCAAAAATATTGACTTTTAATGATTTGGCTACATTACCACTACAGTAATTATTTGCTGTGGGCAACCCTTGTAACATGTATTCAAAGTATTGTCTACACTGGAGAAATAATTATTTCAAATGATTAGCACCATGATATCTGCATTTAGCACTTTGCTGTATTTGAATTTCTTCTTTTTCTTTTTATGTCCTTCAGGAGATTTCGCTTCACTTTCCATCTCTTAAATACAAAAGAAAATCATAGGAACCTTCTCAAAATTTAGAAGCAGTCCAAAAAAAAAAACAGATATTGCTAGAACAGGTTTCCTCTTTGGAAAATGTTCTCATCACCACTGTCAGAGACTAGTGTTGTTAGACTTCGGCTTGACTTGGTTTAGTTTGCCAATAGTTCATCTGAATTAATACGAATATGTTGGCTGATTTGATTTCCATTGAAGTCAATAAGACGTATAACTGACAGCTCACCTATTCCAGGCGGCAGCCCTTGAAGGCTTTATTAGTCCACTGATTGGATTGGATATACGACATTGCAGCCAATCCAGCTTAAAAACACTGATAGTTGTTGTCCTCTGCTGGATTGGCTGTACAGCCATACAACTCAACCAATCCAGCCATGCTTCTCAGTCAATCCAGCTGGCAGCCATTGAGTGTTGTCATTGACAGGTATAGCAAATGGTGCCTGGGGCTGTACTTTCCCACACTTCGGCAATCTCCGCACAGAAGAGGCTGTTTTACTCCTGAAGCCTATATGCTTACAACACACTTCCAACAATGCATGTGTCAATGATCTCTTGCAATATAGTTGGCACACTGGATTGTTGAAGCATAGTTGCAATATATCCACCTATACAAATGCTACTGTAAACTAATAATATTCTACCATTTGCAGCTTATTCAAACATCTGAGTGCCACTGCAACCTTGACAGCATGGGGTAATTGCAAGAATCAGTGCTCAAAACACTAATAGGCTTTCATTTTATTTAAATAAATTACCTTGTGAACCTTGGGCTAGTGGCCCTGTGAGTGCATCATCCAACCATCTGCCAAGTACAGACTTTCTGTGTTCTCAGCTTAGGACCTGACACAATCACCCCCATCATTACAATTTTCAATGGAGGATTTCACACTGGGGCTTAAAGCAGAAGCTAGAAACAGTGGGGGAGGAATAATATCATATTGCTATTAATACTTAATTCAATCAATTTAATATCAACACCTAAAGGGAAGGTAGTAAATACATAATTATTATAAGTGCACTTCTTTGCACTTCCCATGCACTTGGCTTCTAGAAGGTGCCAGTTTTGCTAATCCCTAGGTAGGCAGTTGGTTACTAATACAAATAGAGTGTGAGTCTCCCTATGGGGGAAAATACACCAATTTATTACAATACAGAAAGTCCAGGCTAGAAAGTTCAGTAAACTTGAAGACCAATCAGTGTTCATTATATACCATATTGACTTTAGCAGAATGAATACTAATTTGTTTTTTAAATATTATAGCACTTAGAAACATTTATCTATTATGTCCACATATGCTATTTTTGTAGTCTAGGGTAAAGAATGAGATCTAAGATCTGGTAGAAATATAAGCACCCCCTCCTTTCTTAAGTGTAAAAAAGTCAGATTGCAAGTAAAATGGCTGCAATCATATTAAGATTTTTTTACTGCCTAATAAAATAATTAGCATATCATCTGAAGGTCGGGATATTTTCAGAAAAAAAACTAAACTGTAGATCTGAAAAGGTTATGACAGCCTTTAATTTGCTTTTATTAAGCTGACCATATTCAAAAGCATTCTCCTGTAATCTCCAGCTAAATAAGACAAAGTCGGAGAATCTTCTACAGGAAGATGACTGTAGGATAATGGAGAAGTATAAAATTGATTGTTGACCCATAAGAGTCACTAGGGAAATACATACGGGCCTGTGTTACCCTGAACATGATCATGTATGGGAAACCATGTAGGACAGTAGCTAGTCTGAGATCTGGAATGATGAATTATGTTGCTGTCACCTTTGTGTGACTTTCACCTCTTCCCGTTGTCTCTGAAAAATGGCTTAATTTTAAACATCCATCATCAGTTTACCCGTGCAAATTATCAACCTTTAGGTGGGTACTGAGCATTCTGGAATAAATGCAAATGATATGTCATAAAAGAGCAGTTCTCTAAAGCAGGAACTCTGATTTACAATTGATCAGTTTAGGGGCTCATTCACATTGCAACATAAAATCTCACTATACAAGCTTTGTAATGGTTTGCTATTCATTGTTAAGCACCCTTAGTTCATATTAGTTGTGTTCTTCAGTACAATGCATTGTATTTAAATTGAAATACTTGGCTCCTTGGCAGCCCATTTAAAGTGAACGGGCCAATGCAATGTGTCATAATTTATTAATTAATGCAAAGTGCTTTGTGATGTAAATGGTCCCTATGCTATACATTTGTTAAATATAAATGTTAAATCTCTGATAAAGTGTGTTCATTATGCTTGTAATTATAGGGTTAAATGTTCCTGAGGAAGCAGACTTTTGAGCTGGGAAACACGTTGAGCCTGTCTGTATATAAGTAGACTACTAATTGAATCTCTGTAATGTTTTTATAATGTTTTATTCTGTTTTTTGTATAAATAAAAATTGATACAGTTTGACACCCTAATACTCTGTCTGACATGTTGTATTACAATAATAAATACTAACCTAAAGATGTAAGAATCTCTGTGATTTCATTATGCCACATTACAAGAAGGAACATGGGAAAATTCAGCCACATTTGTGGGGATGAGTGCTTTTTATGAAAATATCACCTCCTCGGACCTACAAGCATATTAATGATCAGATGACACTTCTTTATTAAGATGTGGCTCCTTTAATTTAAATAGAGTAATGGACCAACATTTCTTCTATCCAAGGTTGCCTATTTTTTTTAAGTCCTGATCTGCCATCTTGTATATTCTTTGCCTCAAGATGCCATGGCAAAAGTGGTTATTGGACTTTTAGAAACAAACGTCACTGATCTCCATTTTAGCCTTAAACATTCTCAGGCTATATTTTATTCCATTTTCTAATTAACAACCTGCTGCCCCCTATATCTTGACCTCCCAAGATTTTCTCTGCAATTGGACCCAAAAACATGAAACATTCAGGACCTTCAAGAAAAGGTATAAATCACACCTGTATCAAACAATAAAAAGGAAATCAATTGTAGGCAAATAAATGATAAAATGGAGGCCAGGAATCTTTCATCAAGTAGTACAGGTAGTCCCCACGTTAGTGACATCCGTCATCCTAGCGACTCCTAGATACGAATGGGGCTTCCCTGCTTGCTTGTGTGCAGGACAGAAGCTTGATGGGGGGGAGGGGGCGGTTCGCATGACTTTCAAAAGAAATCTTTTGCTAAACACAGCTGAACAACCTCTTGTAACTCTTTAATGACCAAGACAAACTGTGCAGTTGTTTATTTTTACATATCAAAGCACAGCTTGCTCCAAAAGTTAATGAATGTCAAGGCTCCTTAAAGTTTTTTTTTTGCTGTTTTTTTTGCTTTGTTTGTGATTAATTCACAGTGAGAATTTTATACAGTAACTGACACCATGCTGCCTAATATGTTGAGACAAATATATGTCCTAATTGCATTTATTAAAATAATGTACCTGTTCAGCTTTACATATGAATTCAACTTAAGAACAACCCTACAGTCCCTATTTCGTACGTAACCCGGGGACTACCTGTAGTGGTAAGAACAGCAGTACACAAATAAAATGGTTCATTTTTTTGTAAGATAGCTTTTCGTATTCTTACAGACTGTTCCTGTTGCACATTGTATTGAGTGAACAAAATTTATGCTGATTTTTTTAGATGTGATATTATAAACAAATAATAATATGAAAATATATTAAATGTATTATGCTATACTGTGAAAATCAACTTAGCAGTTTTAAAAATTGGAAATGATGTCTGTTTTCTGTTTATGATAGATGAATGCTGATGCTGCTGATGACATGGAAAAGCATTTATTTTTACAGCCATTCAATTATGAAACCACTAGGGGGTGCTTGTGATACAAAGCTGCCTTCTCCACTATAATTACCCTCCCATGACTTACTATATTCCTTTTCATGATTCAGCATCACTGGTTTTCCGCAGGCTCCTATATTTTCACTTTTTGAATATACCAAATGCTTTTAATACAAGAATTTGCTTCAGTTTAGATATAGATTTCCTTTAAACACTAATACGAAAATAATTTTTGAAGAAGTGTTGATGGATTCTATTGGCTTAAAGCTCATCTTTTAGACACACTGTCATTATTCTGAGCTCAAAAACATAGTATTTAACAAGCTCTCTACTGTCGACAAGCTGATAATACTTACTCAACCCTTAACTATGTTGCTTTGCCATTAGTGGGTCCGTCACTTTAAAATAGGCTTGTGCCATCTGTTCCACTTTGTTAAGTGCAAGTGTGAAAAAAGGAACAGAAGTCCCATTTGCATCATAAAAATAAGATTTGTGATGTAAATGACTAGAGAAGTTATTTTTTTTGTTCATTCAACATTATGCCCACCTCTTGCCTAACAGCGGAAAATGCTGTTTTTTTTAGATGTGAAGAATTACACTTGGCTTCTGTGCTACTTTTTTTGTGTTGTTTAGAAAACTGACATTATAGCTATTGTTCTGTGTGGCAACTGATATATTCATTCTGGGAATTTGATTTTTTTTATCTAGATGTGGATTGCAGGAAAACATGGGTGAATTTTAATTTCCGAGCAAGGTATTTAAATTGCTAGTGTTTATTCATTAAGTGCAGTGACTGATGGCCACACGGATGTAATAAATTGTTCCCCAATTTGTACCATTTGCCACACCAGTTTCAGGATTCTAAAGCTGATGCAGGACTTAATAATGAATAAATAATGACAGGGTGAAAAAAAAAACTGGTCATGTGACCTGTAGAGGTAAAATACCCGTATACTTCTTTTCATAGAGCACAATGCGATTTGCAAATGGAGGACTGCAGATACATGGCTTTGTTTTCCTTCAGTTTCAGAGTTCTGTCGGCACCATTGAGCTCAGAGACTTCTCCGGGACATTTATGAATTGAATGGGTTGTGATGTGCATAGGGACACATAACAGAGAACAGATAGCAGTATCCACTCTTTGTTTTAAATAAACCCCTTAGTGATTTTCTGGTGATTTTGATTGCACGATGAAGTTTTTGAACACCTGCACTAAGTCCAACAATAACTGCTATTAAAAAATAGGCAGTGCATGCATATAAAAAAAAAAAAAAAGACAGAAAAAAGCACTGAAATATGATCAAATCTATAAATTAAAAAAATCGGGGTACAAAATATGGAGGGTAGTGCAGTGGTGGTGGGTTACAAATCTTACCTTCTTCTCAGACTTGGATTATCCTAAAGGCAACCCTAGGCAAACGTTTCATGGCTCAGTGGATGTACAGAAAGCCTAGCAATTGTAGTGTTGTATACGTTCCTGTCACTTCTAAAGCAAGCATGGACTTCAAGAAGGTGATGTCTTACAGAACTATTTACGTATAGACAAAGGAAATGAATAACCTAATGTCATCCCTATTAATAGCAATATGATGGCAGACCAAGCTTTAAATTTGCCCTGGGCTTCATTCTTTCTGCTCCAGAGACACAACCCGCACACTGCCCTGATCCTGTGATGCACACGGGAGACATGGTCCGCGGCTCTGGTCGGTGCACACCCCCAAGCGGGGTCCTTCTCCTGACCCCACTGGGGGGTGCACCCGCCAGAGCCAAGGGCCACCAAAGTTTTCTCACGGACTGGTTTTATACACCAGTGGTCCCCAACCTGTGGTACATGGACCACTGGTGTATAAAACCAGTCTCTGCCTATTCCCATCAACTGGATTCTCAGAGATTAGGCGGATGATCTACTGATACTGCCATTAAGGTCTTCGTGTAGGGTTCTTTTGTTGAAGATTTTTGACTTTGTGCTATCACACACCTCTTATAGAGACTAATGCCAATGCATTTTGCACAGCCATGACCCACCGTGCCCATTTCGAAGAAAATTTTGTGTACCTAAAATTGGATTAAAAGTAGTTGAAAGGGGCAGTGGTTTAGTTCCACTTTATATTACAAGTCTAGTTTTGTTTAAACTAATATCATACATTAAAGCTGGAAAGTGTGTGGTGGCTAGTGCTCAGATTACCAGTATATGATGCAGATTCTTATAGCAAACACCTTTCTACTGTATAGAAGAGACGTACACTAGTCATGGTCATGTGAATGCATGGGATTTGGGATTCAAAAATGTTGTTCAAAGATTGTCAACCTTGCAGTGAACCCTATTGAAGTCTATGGGGAACAAATCTACCAATCAGGCAAGGCCAATAAGGCAGTAATAAACATTTTTTTTAATCTTATTTCCCTGCATGGAATTGTAAGCTTCCTAACTTTCCATAAAGACTCTTCTATGTCCCCCTTTTTTTTAGAAGGGGATATGGGTTATTCATTCTTTCAAAACTTTGGCTCTTGTGACTTAATTTACCAGATTCAAAGGCTATGCACTGCATTGTATTATGTTCTCTTTTTTTCCTATATTGGGATTCCCAAATACTTTACTTTATTCCTCCTATTTAGATTAGACTATAAGGTTAGAGGTAGTGTTGTGAATGATCAATGCCTAACTTGTGGTTCTGCTACTCTTCATTAATGTTTCCTTTAACTTTACAGTTTGCCTTTAAAAAACTGTCAAAAAGCAAAATGGCTGTGCAAAATGCAGTAAGCCATAGCAAGCATCTGATTCCATATTGTGCTAATCTGACTACAGTAAACTGTACACAGCGTGCTAAATAAGCCCAGCAGTACTTCATAATACCTTGGCACTGCCAGCATTTAATAAGTCTGGTCTTGAGGTTGCCTACAGTTCACCATCTGTCTTCACTAAGTGCATTGTGAGTAATCATTGATAATGTCAAGATCTATCTTAAAATCATTAAAAAAAAAAAAAAAAATATATAAAATTTATTCTTCATGTTATTTGTTATTATTGGTATTTTTTATTTTGACTGATATAGAAGCAGACTGGTCCTCTATTGGAAGAAAACAACAATCTGTGGGACTGTCCCTACTGATTTCTCTGAAATTTTTTACAAATGCATCTGACAACTATTAAGCCTGAACATAAATGTATCTTGACAATAATGAAAATGTACAATAATAGCGGATAATATCTAGAGCAGAATGTTGGATGTTAAAGAAGATTATATCATCTTAGCTCAGTGCTTCTTTACTTATTATGTTATTTATAGAGAGCTGCAACTAAACAAATTATGTTGCAGACATGTCTTCATGAAATTACACAAACAACATTTTGGAAGCTAAGGTATTTCAAATCTTAGTACAAGTTAAAAAAAAATTGGACTGGAAAAGAAAGGGATACCAGCAGTTTCTATATACTTACAAAAAGAGTTCATCACTTAGAAATAGTGATTTTTCTGAGCTACATAGATTTAAAATTTCTGTTTTTTACGATGGGCTGAATGAGCAAATGGAGCCTTAGCTAATGGAAAAGCTGAGCAACACTTGGGTGGGCACGATTGGATAATATATATAAAGGGGATTGAGTTTATACTTGAGTATTTCTCGGAGGGTTGAGGTGTGAGCTTGAGGATTACTTTCTTGGTTCTTGCTGACCTTCTCTACTTACTACAATAACCCAAGTGTCAGGTAGAATGACATGTCAGTAAATGTTTTATATATTATCATTATTATTATTATTATTATTATTATTATTAATAAACAGGATTTATATAGCGTCAATATTTACGCAGTCCTGTACAGTAAATAGGGGTTGCAAATGACAGACAGATACAGAAAGTGACACAGGACGTGGAGAGGATCCTGCCCAGAAAAGCTTACAATCTAGTAGGTGGGGGACGTATCACACAATAGGAAGAGGGATATGTAGTGGTGGGAAATAGTGAGGGTTTAAGAGACAGAAGAAGATAGGAAGTTTGAAAAGATGGGTTTTGAGTGCTCTTTTAAGCAGCAGGAAGAGGAGCAAGCCGAATAGGATGGGGAAGACCATTCCAGAGAGTTGGGGCAGCTCTAGAAAAGTCTTGGAGCCGTGCGTGTGATGAGGTAATAATTTGACCCTGTTGCTATGTAATGCACAAGTCTCATAAAGTAAACCTAAGAACTGTCAATTACACATTAAAAAGGGGCCATAGGTAGGCAGCACAGTTGGGTCAGTGGCTCGCATCCTACCTTTTTCAGAACTAGTCCCCAGCTTACAATCTCTGTGTTTGCATGGGTTTCTTCCCACATCCCAAAAACATACAGCTAAGTTAACTGGCCCCCTTCAAAATTGGCCTTAAGCTGTGTGAATGACATATGACCATGCCTGGGACATTAGATTGTAAGCCTCCTTGAGGGACAGTAACAACATGACTAAGGACTGTAAAGTTCTGTGTAATATGTTGGTGCATACATTATAAAAATGTAGATATAAAACAGCAGCCCACCAAATTTTTAGGGTCCATGGCTCTGGCTGGTGCACCTCCAAGCAGGGTCATGGGAAGGACCCAGTTTCGGGAAGCGCACTGGCCAGAGCCGCGGATCATGTCTCTCATTTGCATTGCAGGCTCAAGGTGCTAGGCAGGTTGTGTCTCTAGACACAACCCACCCATTTTCCCATTGCAGGGTCAGACCTGTAATGGGAGACTGGGCAGGTCCATCATGACGTCACTCTGGGGGACGTTTCTTCCCCTTTGAGTGACACGGCTCCCCACGCATACGCGGTCCCTAAATTTAGTGGCCCGTGATGCCCAAAAGGTTGGGGACCACTGATATCAAAATTTGCAAAGCTTTTTCAGGCTTTCATGCAGGTGAATACTCATTTTCAATTTCCGCCCAGTGCCAACAACCGTAGACCCCATCTTTTGCCCATACCCGCACTGTTTACATATGAAAGTTATAAATCCCCACAACACTTGAAACCATCTTTACATTTGAGTTTTTTGTCTATAGGCTGTAGCTACACCTTCACCATCATTTTTTTTCAAAGACAAAAAAGACTAGGTATGTAATAGGGTTAAAACTCCGAGACAACCAAAATGATTTTTTCCACATATCAGTTGGTACGTCTAGTGCTCAGTTTGGAAATTTTTTTTTTTGATTTTTAAAATAATGTTTAAACTATCTTTTGGAACATATGGTATACATAGCCATCCATTTTAAACCTCATTGTGGGGTGATTAGCCTTCCCAACACTTCTTCACATACAGAGCTTTTATTTATTAAAACAGTTGTCTCTCCGTTATTATGGATGTATAGCTCTAGCAAATGTCCTGTCCTTCACCTTATTCTCACTCAAGACAAAATACTATTTTAAGCACTTTCTCCCCTCTTTGAAGAACATTAGCTGGGTTGCTTCTCAAATGTACATTTAAGAGGAATGCTTTTATTGTCTAGCACTGTTTAGAGCTAATTGCTTAAGAAACATGTCAGCCTTGCACTGAGAGAGGCAACCTTTTTTTTCTGTGGTTAAAGCAGCTTGCAGTCAGGGTATCTGACTTGTAGCCCGAGGGCATTCTAATGAGTGAGGGTTAGCAGGTCCTAGAGCAAATTAGAAGCTCGTAAATGGTTCCCAATGGATTTTTTTTTTCTAGATTTAGTTGTTGCCGTTCTCCTTAATATTATCAGATCTATAGAAGTCTAATAATGTGCTTGATTGAAGCAAAAGTAGAAATTAAAATAAGAATCACAAAATTGAAAATAATAATTTAGAACATTGATTGGTGTGTTGTAAATCAAGAAAAATCATTTGGCAAGATACTGTTTTCTTTTTATAGGAAATGGTTTAAAATCAATAAACAATTTTGTTAATTTCTCAAACACAGTTACTAGATTATTTTTAAGTAAAGCAAAATTAAACTACAGATCAACCTTTACAGAACTATGGGATAACCTACTGTGTGCACAAAAACTAGAAAATGTATTTAGGTTAAGCAACATATGCTTTAGGTGTGGGGTAAGTTTTTTGTTTTTTATGTGTACAAATATTTTAAAAATATTGATTTTGACCATTTGATTTTTTCCTGTTTGCAGAACCTTCACCAGAGCGGCATTCCAGACATCAGACTTTTGAAAGGTTAAATAAGTTCACATGTGCATATGCATTACTTATACTCATTGATATGGGCTATGGGTGCACATACATTTATTACCTATATTTATATAGGCCCCTGTCAACTCCGGACTTCAGTGCCTATGAGGTGGTTATGCTTTACTAATAAAACTATCATACTTGACCTCTGTTGTTGACCTAGGTTGTTTGGTTCATCTTACTTCTTTTTGATTTTTATCAGCCCTGGCCTTGCCTCTGTTTCCATCCTAACATGCAACATCATTTTGATTTATTTTATTGAACCCGAGGTTTCACCCAAAATGCTATAGAGTGCATCACTTAGTACTCTACTTTGGCTGTTCCAGCCACCTGGTTGCCACCAGTAAGGCCATCTTTGAGTTTTTGCTTTAGTGGTGCTGACCCGCGTAATCCTAAACTAAAAATCCTTGGGGACATCCTTTCTACCATCTTGCAGATGTCTAGATTATTCCTCTGTTGTATGGACCCCGTGTTTAGGTGTGGGATCCTTTAATGATCTTGTATTCCTAATTGAACAATTCTTTGTTGACCATTGAGAAATGGAAAGAGGCTGTCTGGTTTTATAAAACATATTTCTGCTCCTATTTTGTAACTATGCAGCAAAGATGGTGTTAGGACTGGCACTGTTCATACCTGCCTTAAGCAATTGTAAATGTAATGCTCTTTAGTAATGCATTAAGCAAAATCTTGTATTCTTTCTCTCTCTAGCGAAGTTAAAAGGATACTTGTTACAGTTTTAATTACCACAAGTTCAGCATTAAAAACAGCATTAAATTATCTTATCCTTGATCTTTCAACTGGTAAGTTTCTATTTGTGGTTTATTTTGATGGCTTCATAGGAATAAATGGCTAAATGTGTGATGGGAAATTGATGAGTCATCTGAAATGGAGCAGATTTGAACTGTGCCAAGTGCTTTTCCCTCAACAGTCAGGTAAGCTGTGAAAGCAATGATTCATGCACAACTCTCACCCAACAGCATAATTTATAGACTGCTAGAGCAAAGCCTATCACATCATGTAGGGCACTTCAGTCTTAATATCACTTATAAATTGCTTATGTTTTACCAGTGAGGTGCAGAATTCCAAAAGCTCTAAGTCAAAGATTATGAAGTAATTGGACTCTAAAAAAAATATTTTCGACATGTTGTAATAAGTGTTTAACTGTACTAATTTATAGCCTCCTGTATGCTGATCATAGAATTGCTTATATTATATTCAGCAGTCAAAATATCAACTCAAAGATCGTAATTTACAGAAAAAAGACTTGTCTGTGCATGGTCTTTGCTGTAATTAAACATAATTATAAATCCAAAATTGAACTTGTATAGATAGAATACAGACTATGTGCTCCAGAAATAAGCTCTTCTTCCAGGCATAGTTTTACTGCATAAGACTACCATTGAAATATGATGATATAAAAACTCAAGATGTGATAATGGAAAGAAATTCCCCCCAAAAAAGCCTAATGTAAAACTGTTTTTCTCAAATGTTCCTCAGATATCTTTTTTAAGTAAAAGGTATTTTCATGTACTCTAATGTATGATTGGCTATATACTATGCCTCTGTAAAGTTCCATTCCAGACATATTCTCATTTCTGCTGGTAGACTTCATGCCAGTCTATACACAATAAGTGGAAATATCTGAGGGTTGAGACTTCCCATTAGTCCCATAGTATTTGTGAAGTCCCATTTTCAGATATTATCCAGATATTCCCACTTTCTGTCTGTTGAATGGCATTAAGCTTGCAAGCAGGAAGTGGGATTACCTAAAGAATGGAAAATGAAAAGTAGCTAGTCATGCTTCAGAGGAGAACATACAAAATACATTTTTTTAAGGTATTTGTAGCTCAGGTAAATATTTTTGGTGATACAAAAAGCAAAGATAGAAAGTTGGAGAGCACAGGGTTTATAAACTTGTTCTTGGTGACCCCAGTTAAGTGATTCCATGATGGATTTGGAATCTATTTTTGAAAAAAATAGAGTGAACTAAATTCTATTAGTAGTTCCTTGATTACCTTTACTGCTTATAATTTTTTAAAATCTATTTTGATAAAATATGTCCTGTATGGGTTTAAGTATCTGTGCAAGTAATTTATAGTAGACAAGAGATTAAAACTATACATCATTTTATATTACGTGTTTTGGGTCTTTCACATACCTGGAGATAGACTGGTTGTCCAGCTAAATAAGTAAATAGATACTTGAAATATGAAATGAATAGTTTTTCTTAAAGCCAAGTAAAATGCTTTACATTGACCACTTTAAAATTTTATTTTTTGGAAATGCACACAATTTTTTTTAGGTTGTTGCCCCAAGCAAAGGAAACCTTTTTTAGTTTTTTAATTCTATGAAAACCCGTTCTGTAATATGTTGCATATAATGAAAAACAGTTTTAGTTATAGCATTTACTTGACACATGTTCAACATGCTCATTGAGTGTTAGCCTATTAGGGAATTGAAATTAGCAGTGCAAATTATTAAAGCTAAACTCCACCAATAAGTTCACTGCACACAGTGTACGGATTCCAGTGTGCCTTAGAAACTGCAGGAAGTCAGATAAAAGCCTGCTTTATTCCCACCTTTAAGACATCCAGCATCATCAAGCCTTTTCTGACTGTTCCCTTTGCCCCTTTTTTTTATTTAATTTAGGTATTTCGTTCCTGGCTGCTCAGCATCACATGTGAGCATTACCCAGGGTGGTATTCATTAAAATTCAGCCAACCTAGAATTTTCTATAAGTGTTTCTCAATTTTTTTAATATGAAGGAACCCTTAAAAAAACTTTTCAGGTCTTCAGAAAAATACTGCCAAAATTATTTTATCCTTAGCTCAAAGTACATTAGTGTGGTGGACAGTGGGAAGAATGTCACCCATATAGACAGCAAAAAAGAGTTTAAGGTGTCACCTAAACTCACCCAAGAAGATCCACCAGCAACCCCTGGAGGAACCCTAGTTGAGAAACATTGCTCTAGACTGATACCGAGTCACAGAATAAACCCAGGACATCATGCTTACTTATTACCAAACCTATTTAGCCAATCCAGACAGCACAGCATGGTCGAGGACACCATTGAGTCAACTTGAAAAAATAGTTAATAAATACAGTGGTGTCTCTTTTATCATCTACATCTTTTATATCTGCCAGAAATTCGGCTTTAAGAAGAATTGTTGCCTGGGTAAAGTAGATTTTATACCTAAAAGAATCTCCTAAAAATAGCTCCTAATTAAAACACATTAACATTTTAGAACGTGTTTTACTTAACACTGTGTTCATACATTTGGGTGTAGATTAGCAATAAAACTTACAATCTTTTCTTGCTGTTATACTTTCCAAACTGTTATCATTTCTGCAATACATTGTTAAAGGAGACCAAACACGAAATAACATTACAGTTTTGGTAAAATTTGAACTGAAACGTAAATGGTGACATATATGCCTGTTATTGAAGGCATTACCTTATTTTATATGAAATGCTCTGGCCTGAATTTTAATATGAAGCAACACCAAATAACTGGTACGTGGTTGTTCAGAGTCAATCAATAGGGGGCTCTTCTGAATTTTACTAGATATATTAAGCTAAGAGGCAGCAATGTGCACTTGTTTGTTGTTTTATTTTTTGTTGTTTTCTCCCCTTAGGGATTGTCACTTTCCTTTCTGTCTCCTCTGCCTGACCTTTCTCTTACTATGCTTTCATCTAACTATGATTTTAATGGTCCATGATCAGATTCCACTCTTCTCTTCTGTCCAGTCCTCAACTCCACTGTATTTACCCCATGTTCAATTTTCTATAATTTCTATAATTTTCTATAATCCTTCTCCTGCTCATTTACGGACTTTCCTCAGTTTATTTTCTGGAAGCTTGATTATCTCGTTCCCATGTTCCATAATGAATATCCAGTTTACTATCTCGTCATCCTCCAGGTCTACAATCGATGGACATTCTGCCATTTTCATTTTTTTTCTCATCCACATTCCTCATCAGATGTCATTCTATCAATTAAATTTACCCCTGATCATTTCCTTCCCTACCAATGTTCCATGTATCCACTTTACCTGGTCTATAACTGATGGCCATTCAGCCATCCCTATAAATCTCTCATCCACAATCAGCTGCCATTCATGGTTAAGTAGTTAGGTTGAAAAAAGGCACATCCAAGTCCATCAAGTTTAACTACCAGGGAAATCAACATATTCCAGATAAAAAAAAACCCATAGATATAATTAATCCAGAGAAAGGCAAAAAAAAAAAAAAAACGAGTATAATTTGACCTAACAGGGCAAAGAAAATTCTTCCTGATTCCCAGAGGCAAATGAATGTTCCCTAGTTTAACAGTCTCTGTTCTCTTTACTTTGAAGTTTTAATACCCTGCTATATTCTGTGCTTCTGGAAAAGCATCCAGCTTTTTCTTAAAACAATCTTTAGCAGTTGCTGACACTATCTCCTAAGGGAGCCGATTCCACATTTTCACAGACCTTACAGTGAAGAATCCCTTCCTTATCCAGAGCTTAAACTTCTTTTCTCCAGACGCAAAGAGTGCCCTCTTGTTCTTTGTAACAATCTTAAAGTGAATAGTTGGGAGGAGAGTTCTTTATATGGACTATTTATATATATATACAGGGTGATCATATCCCCCCCTTATACATCACTTCACAAGGGAGAATAGATTTAGTTCAGCTATTCTCTTCACATAGTGGTTGAACTTGATGTCTTTTTTCAACTTT
The DNA here is from genome assembly GCF_032062135.1 of Pyxicephalus adspersus. Lineage (NCBI taxonomy): Eukaryota > Metazoa > Chordata > Amphibia > Anura > Pyxicephalidae > Pyxicephalus > Pyxicephalus adspersus. The sequence continues at coordinate 38,736,989 of NC_092867.1, read as the reverse complement.
ATTCTGACTTACTAAATAACTTCTGTATGTAACTATAGCTGAGCTCCTCCATTCCTTTTATTAGTTTAGTTGCCCTTCTCTGCACTCTCTCCAATTCCACAATGTCCATTTTGTGAACTGGTGCCGAAAACTGGACTTTATATTACAGATGTCGTCTGACCAATGCCTTGTAGAGGGGCAGGATAATGTCTCCTTCTCTGCAATCTCTAACGGCATTGCATGCAGTTATTAAGTCTATGATCTACCATAACCCCCAGATCATTTTCCATTTCTGACTCCCCCAAATGTATTCCCCCCAGAAAGTGTGAAGCATGCATGTTGTTAGCTCCCAAGTGCATAACTTTACATTTATCTATATTAAATGTCATTTGTCACTTGGCTGCCCAATCAAACAGTACATCCAGCTCTGCTTATAGATTATAGACATCTTGTATGGACCTAATTTCATTACATAGTTTGGTGTCATCTGCAAACACAGAAATGGTACTTTTAATCCCAGCAGAAGCTCCTCTATGTGGTTCTTTATTAAACTCTCTCCAACCTTTCTGCCTTTCCAACTATGGAAGTTAAACTTACCGTTCAGTAGTTATGTCATAATGGCTTTGCTCCCTTTTTTTTTTTAGAGTCTATAAAAAATATCTAAAGTTTGAGCCATTCTGACTCATTTAAGGCAGTGACATTGTTATTAGCAATTTAGACACGACCTTTGCCATTTTCCTCTGTGTACACAGAGCTAAAAAAACATGTTTAGTAAATCTGCCTTTTCTTTAGCCCCAGTTACCAACCCAGAGACATCCTTTAAGTTGCCTATATGCTCAGATCTTCATTTTTATATTTTTAGAATGCCCTTTTCTTTTGTAATTTATGTTTTTTTTTAACATTATTTGTGAACCACACAGGGTCTAATGTTAGCCTCCTAAACTTATTACTTTTTGGAATATATTTTTCGGTGTGTTTGTGTAGAACAGACTTGAAACATTTCCATTTCTATTCTGTGTTCTTTGAGGACAATATTCTCTCCCAGTCCAAGTCACAGTCCCTGCCTATCTCATCTTTTTACCCTAATAATCTCCATCCCCACCTGTGTTCGATGAGTATCCAGTTTACCTCCTCCATGTCCATCTGGTCTACAATTAATTAACTTCTCATTCATGATCAGCTTTCTTATCCCATTGCTCGAAGGTTGCTCCCTCTCCACCCTTTCTGTAAGTGGCCTTGTAATCAACTGCCCCAACCACTCAGCCATCTCTACCTTCTCCCTTCCTTGCCTTACCATTTAACTTCTCCAAGATATGTAAAGATAGCCCACCTAACCTAAACTGTGTGTCCAGCTGAAGTATTGCCTGACTGAGTAGGAATGCATACCATCATGTTATAGAAAAGTGTTTCTGGTAACATTTATCTTTGAAAATACTGGGAAATTGTTCATGGTTTATTGCTGTCTCTTTCTCCAATATGAAGATTCACCCTTTAAAATGCTCTATTGAAAGACTATAAAAAACCTTTCTATAGGATTGTATGTGCATTTTATATATTTCATGCATGTTAAAGTTCTTCTGGGCTTTGCTGTGATTCACATGGTCAGATACCCCAACGAACTTGCCGGTTGCTCATGTGATACTTAAATCATTAACTCCAATCCAGGCCAGGATTCCCTGAGAACTGGAGTTGAAGACCCCTGTTCTATAGTATTCCCCCTGAAACTACATAAAAAGGTGGGGAAATGCTAAGTCAGCACAAAGAGTAAGTGCAATGATTGTAGAAAGGGGACTGGAAAGGAGAATTAAATGGACATCAGATGGTTATCTCTGAAAATTATCTTTTGTGATCATATGCAGTGACAGACCAAGAAAGAGGAGAAGGGAGAGGACACCTCCATAGGAGTTGTTCCTGATCAGTCCACTGTTTCGAATTGATGGACCACCTCAAGGGACTGCTGTACACGTCAGATCGTCTGATGTGTGTATGAAGCTTTACTCTTATTGTTGTTATTGGCCAGTATTTATATAGTGCCAACATATTACGTAGCGTTTTACAAAGTCCATAGTCATATAAGTGGTCACAATGAACATAAATGTTTATAGAAAAGAAAACACTGCAAATGAGCATTTAAATTGATTTAAGATACTTTTGCCTGCAATATTTTTTATTTAAATATTATTAAGAGCAATGTTTAGGAATCTTGGGTTAAAATAAAGTTATGCTTAAGTTATAATTTACTCACAGTTTGGTATGCTGTTTAACACAGGAGGAATTACATTCATCATAAAGGACCTTCTGACCTTTTCAGACAACCTTTCTATAGTCTAGTTCTCTTTTCCCAATACATTGATGTAAACTGAATTGCTCTGAGCAGGTGACATTTCATTTTTCTTAGAGGTAAAGCTTTGGAATGAACATGAAAAAGATAAACTATCTTCAGTCCAACTGAATTATAAACTGTTTGAATAACCTAGACAGCTTGATACCAAGGAGACACATCTCTGTAGTCTTATTCTTCTAAAGTCAATGCTCAAGGTTTATTTACTAGAACAGCTGCAATTGACAGGTGCAGCAACCAATAAGGGAAGCTAGACACAGTAAAACCCAAATCTGTGCATCATGGGGACGTATTAATCTGTTTATCTAAATACAAAATTCAAAAAAAGATAATTTATCAACAATAAAAAAAAAATCCCACAGCCATGCTTACATTTTAATGAAATAATAATGTACATAATTAATTCTTCTTTTTGACATGTCATTATAAATGTTCTTGGGTTAAACACTCCCAGGATGGCGTAACATGTAAATATTCAGGACCAGTGTCCCCCCGGGATGTCTCGTGTATGAATCGAAGATTCACCTGTCTCTTTCTATTGTAATTAACCCGGGGGCTAATGAAGTGAATCCAGGCACTTAGTGTCACCTGATGGGACACCCATCAGATACTGTGCAGGCTAATGAGAACATTATGGGTTGCTCTGCTTCCTAGTCTCTATTTCATTGTTTTCATATTAAGCTAATTTGGACTTAATGTAGATTAATTGGTGCTGTTCAGCCTTCAAAAACTAACTAGCTGATATGTGAAAATTGATTTTTGGACTATGAATGCAACAAACGATCCCTCTGCATCATTTTTATGGCATACTGGCGAATTCACTGGTTTGAAAATGACCGACTAATAATGTGACAGGAGCTGTAAATGTGACCAGTCTTCATAAATTAATAGAAATGCATTCAACTTACAGTATTTAAAATTGAGAAATCTTTTTTTTCCCCAGAATGGATTTTAAAGCAAAAAGTATGCCTAATGAAGCATGATTTAAAAATAATAGGGTGTGTTGAATAATGAAAAAATCAGCAGTGATATATGCTCATTTTGGGGTGTGTTGACCTTAATAAAGGATAAATGGATGACAGAATATTGATTTTGTTTATTTATATTAATTTTATTATAAAGACAAAGTAAAAAGGCTAGGGGGGGGGAAATCAGGGGTGACAGGGAGAAGAGAAAAAGTCTTACTCTTTACAACTCTACCACTTACTCAAGTTCTTTATTCTTGGAATAGACCCATTGGATGGGATCAAGCAACTTGCATCTATTCATCTATTTTGTCCAACAAATCAAGTTCCTCTCTGTCCCCAGTTCCAGGATTGGAGTCGATCATGTAGATGATTGCACAGAATGAAAGTGTGATGATAAATTTTTGGCCATAGGGAGAATTCAGCAGTAATGAACAAGTATGGGTAGTAAATCACGAGGGGGGTCTTACTGACCAATGTTCTAAAGACTCCCATACATGCACTGAAACCTGTAAGTAATCAAGCATTGGATGGCTGCTTTATGACCTTCCCTAGCTTTACTAAATGCTACTTACTTTTTAATATAATTAATATTATCTTTTATTTTTAAACACATTATGCAGTACTTTACATTAAATAGGGACTGCCTATGACAAGCTTTAAGTACACACTATTACACAGAAAGGTTAAAAGACTGCTCCATCAAGCTTAAAATTTAGGAGTTGGGGAAGGGTAGCACATATTAAGTAAGGAGAATGAAGCCTAATGGGAGCGGGGAGAGAATTCCTGTGAGTTAGGACAGCCTTAGAGGAGCCATGTAGTGTGTGTGGAAAGAGGTTATGAGTGAGGAAGTCATAAGTAGGTAATTGAAGGAGCTGTGGTTAATGGTGTGTTTATGTATAAGGGCAGAAATGTAAGCAGAGCAGAGGTAGATTAGCAATTTGTAAGCAAAGCACAGAAGCTTAAAGTTGAAATGAAAGCTAGAGTCGAGATTTGCGGAAAGAGCCAACAGATTTGTAGCGAGAAAGATATTTATTTAAGTATTATGAAAATAATACAACAAATACCATGCCTAAAAAAGAATAACTAAAGCATCTTTTTGACATGCAGTCTAATACCATGTGGTTAGCCACTCCAAGACACATAGCAAGTTGGTGCCCAGGAATGGCAAACTGCCAGGAACCATTTCATGTCCAGGAACCAAGCCATAACCCCACAGAAATGCTACAAGAATTCAACCATGTGCAAAAATGGTTTTCAGTTGTTCCTATTAAATAAATAGGAGTGGTTGGCAGTGCCAAACATGTGCAATTAGCCTAACAAGTAGTAAGTTATCAAATAATACAGAAAGAATGAAAACTTAACAAGGAAGGATGTTTGGAACTAATAGAATATATAACCAAAAGGGGAAGAAGATGACTGTAAAATAGTGCAAAACCAAGACTATCAAATGAGTGGAAGTCAATTAGGTGTTATCTCCAGATACTCATTTGACCCCTAAATGAATAAATTGTATATTTTTTGAAGTTTTAGATAGTGTAAGTTGGAGTGCAAGTTGAAAATCGTTGCCAAGAATTTTTTTTGCAAAATATGTTCTATTAGATAGATTTCCTCTTTGTTTCTTGATCCGGAGAAGTGATTAGAAACCTTTGCAAAGTGTTAGCTAGATGTCATCAGAACAGGTTTCTACATTGAACGAGAAATCCACCCCTTTTGTGTCACCTCCTGGTGACAATTAGATGATGACTTTAAATATTTCAAGTTTAATCAGGGACCTTTAAACATAAAAGTGATTTCATTACGGGATGGTGATGGCTTGTCTGATGTGCCATGTGTGTGTATGTGGGGGATGGTGGAACCCAAGTGTAGCGATGGGCATTCATTTTTTTTTAAATATCAGGTTTACCTACCTTTTTCTTTATATAGTCATGCATCATATATTTATATTAAAACAAGGTATTAAGGTGATTGGTAATGTTAATATAGTTTCAGTGTATTATTCTATCAGATGGGACATTTTATCTGTACTAGGAAATTAACCTTTTCGGCAACTTTCACTTAAAGGTTATCTTCATGCAAAGCTATACATTTGACCTGTCCTGTATACCAGCCCTTACAAATCTGACAATTAGAAAAATGATTTCTACATTTTAAATAAACCAATTTATATTTATGGACTGAAACCATATCAGCTTCTTATTGCAAACCTGCATTTTCCATGTGCGCCTTAAAAATTGTTTATTCCCTTAAATTTATTTAAATTTATTATTGAAACTAATACCAGAAAAATTTAATGCAGCTCTGTTCTGTACTGGATAAAATATTGGAAACTGCACCATTTATCTGGCATAGTTAACGACATGACAAGGGAAGTAGATTAAAAAGAGGAAGGTGAACCTTGGCAGATTGTAAATCATTTAAATTCAGAATAAATAAAAGAAAAGCAAATAACAGTTTGTCTTTAAATTTCTCCACTATAATGATAATCAGCCCTTAACCAGCTGTCTGGAGGTTTAGATCTGGCGCCCATTGTGACATGAGCTTTTTAAAGGAAGATCTAAAGCCTTCTGATTAGAGGTTAACCTCTCTGAATGGGAGTAGTTAATTTTCAGAGCAGGTTGAAAATGGGCTATGTCGATTTTTTTTTGCCAGACGTCTTTTTTTCCTTTTTTGAGTAAAACTAGCTGGTGAATCATGTCCTAGTAAAACAAAACAGCCTTGTGTGTGTGTTAAAGTTTTGTATTTAATTTATATTTGAGTTTTAAATTTCTTACAGCTGAATTAAATTAAGCAGCTATGAAATATGACATTATAAAAAGTATTGATTTAATTGTAAAGAAATATTCTGCTAATTGAAATTTACATCTAGACTGTCAAAGTTATCCACATGTAAAATGGAAAAGGCATACAAAGGTCACTATGGGCTCCATTCATAAAACAGGGAATGTGTCAAATATTGCCTGGTCCATGTGTTTCAGTAACTGATTCACACAAGGGAATGTTTGAAGGAATGTCAGATTCCCTGTTTTATAAATAGAGCCCTATGAGTGTTCTTCCATATTGCAGAGCATGCAGTTTCCTTGTTCCAATTCAATGACCAAAGGTGAATGAAGAAATTGGCTGCTAGATTTCTGCCAATTATAGAAGATTTATAGTTGCATACAGTACAAATTTAGGCAACTACATAATATATGGCACATCAATGTGCCAAGCTATAACATAACTGGGAATAAACCAAACAGACTTCGGCATTGTCTAAAAAAACTAAACTAAAAAAAGTCTTAAATATGGCATTGTAATATACATTTAACATCTAATCTTCACTATCCTAAAAAGCTAGAATCATCACTAGATTCTCAGTATCCACCACGTCCGTCTGTGGGTATCCCTGTAGCCTAGTATGGTTTGATCCTTTGCCACTAAATTATCAATATGGCCCTGCTGTCTCTTCAAAGGGACACACAAGTGACTTATCAGTTGGTTGAAGAAAGCCCTGGACAAAGGTCATCTGACACTCCCAAAGTTTAGCAGTACTTTTATTCCTGCTAAGAAGAGAAGATTGAAATCAACAGATGTGCTAATAGTGAGTATTTTACCTTTATTTTTGGTGGTATCTCAATAAATCCTACTGATCTTCCCTCACCCCTACTCCCACCATGGTCAGGCAGGACTCTATTACAGAAAAAGACAGGAGATATCCCTTCTGTATTAAGCATTTTTTACCTTCCTGATTGCTATCCTCATCTGTCAAATCTGTTGCCCGGCACATCCTAACTTCCCTTGCTAGGATTGAATGACCTTCTGTATACCTGTGTGGGAGTTAAGCCATCCCAGGCAAGTCAATCAGGATGGTCGAAGATTGGAACAAGAAAAAGGAGAAGATGTTGGAGCCTGTGACGGAGTAGGGACAAGTAAGTGTTAACTAAATTTAGTTCTACTTTAAAATCATTAGCCATGCTGGTATGTTGTGTATAATATCAGATGGCAATTTTACTGGTGGAATGAAGGTGTGAAAACAGACTTGTAATCCTTTTTGCAGGATGCAAATGAAACCTCTGTGTGATTCCCTTTACAATTTGAATTTAATGCTGGCAATCTATAGCGCATAATCCACTGTGTAAATAAATTACAACTTAAAATTAAATTTTAAACTAACATGAGTCAGGCAAAGGCCACCTATAGCAGATCCTAATTGCAGAAGTGTATGGTTTTTGTTCCTCTAAATGTCTCTTTAAATTTTGATCAACTATATAAGCAGCAGTTTAAGTATTATTGATTTTCCTGCACTTTCTTTTTTCTGATACAAGTATAAAGATTTACAATCATTCTTCAATCTATTTATAATATTGAGGAAAATGTATTTGCAGCATGAATTCATTGACCAGTCTATCATTTACTTCCACATATTATCTCCTTTCTGATCTTCAAATCTGGCAGTAGACATGCACCGGCATAAAGTTGTGATATAGCTGTCAGTTTTTTTTTTTACATTTGCATGCTTGGATGATCTGCATATGAATATGTCTGCAAAGAAGAAAAGGAGGGCAAGGAGTGTTGGATTAATAAAGGAGCAAGAGAGTGCTGGATTAATTATGCATGTATGAAAAAAAAAAATTACCCTTCGATCTTTAGTTACTTTTATGGCAATTAGCCAATCATGTTCAATGCTCTGTGAGGCTACCCATACGCATGATGACGGTCATGACCAAAGTAGACCAAGAAGGTGTTTCTTCTTCCTTCCTATTTCTAAACTTCCATATGTAGCCATTTTAAAGTAAGAATATAAGACACTGTATAGGCTTCTAATCACTCTCTAACTAAGTAACTATGTAACTAAGCTTGAATAGCTCTTTACCTATCCCCATATATAGAAGTACCAGGAATTAATTCATTCAGAAAAATTATGTTCTGATGAGACAGGGAGATTAAAGCATACGTGTTCTTAATAAGAGAAGCAAAGAGGTTCAAATGAGCAATAGATCTATCTGCTAGCATGCACTGCAGTCTGTAAATAGGCTATATACACTTATTAGCTAATATATTAGATATACCCTGGCAATACCAAGTTGGACCACTTTTTGCCTTAAGAACTGCCATAATACTCTGTTGCATATACCTTGTAAAGTTATGGAAACATTCCACGGCTATTTTGGACTATATTGATACAATAGCATCATACAGATTGCAGATTATGCAGATGATGTGAATATCTTGTTCCACCACATCACAAAGGTGCTTTACATTGAGATCTGGTGACTGTTGAGACTCTTTGAGTACAGTTGACATGATGTCATAAAGAAACCAGTTTGAAATAATTTGTGTGTTGTGATTTGGCACAATATCTTGTTGGCCATCAGAAGATGGCATAATAGAATACCCATGGTCAGCAACAATCATAATGTAGGCTGTAGCATTTAAATGTGGTTTAGTTGGTATTACCTGGTCTAAAGTGTTCCAAGAAAATATTCCACATGCCATTATGCCACCACTTACAGCCTGATACAAGACAGGATGGATCGATTCATATGTTATTGACACCAAATCCTGCCCTATGTTGTAGTATAAATCAATACTGAATGCACTGCATTGCACTGCTGGTGAGTGTATGTATTAAGCTCTAGATACATCATCTGGAAGTTAAGATCATGCATTAGGACTCCTGATCTTAAACATGTCAGTTGTCAATTTTGCATATTTAAAGCATTGGAGTATTGCATATAAAACATCTGACATGTGATCTGACATGGAGTAATATATAGGTAGTCCAAATAGACCATAAAGTGAAATTTAATTCCTAACCATTCTCTCAAACTAAAAATGTTTTGGGCATTGTATCAATACCAATTACCAAGAAATAATTGCACAAGTCTGTCTACCCTGAGTGTGTTGGGACTACTGATATTAAATAGCAGCACCTAGTTAGAGTCTAATTTGATCGATGTTGAAATTATTGGTTTAGGTCCGCCTTTCTTAACCTTTTTATTGTTATTTTATTTTCAAAGGAAAGACACCAAGGATGCAGTATAGCAGAACAAATTTGGGTTACAATAGAAAGAACAGCAGGTTTAATGTAGTATAAGAAGTGTAAAGTTACCAAAGAGCTAAATGAGGGACTGTAATGGGACTTTTTTTTAAAGAGCCTTAAAGTTGCTGGTATATTGGGTGCTAAAAAATGTAACATTGAGCAGAGCACCAGAAAGGAACCATCACACTGGAGGGAAAGGTAAGAAGGAGGGTTATGAGGAAATTGGTGACCTGGGGAATACCTAAAAATTGGTTAGTAAAAAAAAAATGGCAGTCTGTACATAAAGGAAGATGAGAGGAAATTTTCAACTCAAGGAGACCACACTGCACAATATCTTGGCATTGTATCATTGAGTTGGGCTGTGTTTTATATAATCAGGATCCAGTATACTCATTTTTAGTGTTGAGCGAACCCGAACTGTAAAGTTCTGGTCCGTACCGAACTTTACGATTTAGGGTACCCGGACCCGAACCCAAACTTTGAGCTGAAGTTCGGACGAAACCGGTGAACCCGAACTTCCAGGTGTTCGCTCATCCCTACCCACTAACCATTAATAATAGTGTTAAGCGAACCCGAACTGTAAAGTTCGGGTCAAAAACTGAACTTTACGATTTTGGGTACCCGGACCCGAACCCGAACTTTGAGCCGAAGTTCGGACGAACCCGGCGAACCCGAACTTCTAGGTGTTCGCTCATCCCTACTCATTTCTTTTCTTCTTACCCTTTTTACCTGAGAAGCTCCTTACACTATTTATTTTAATTCATAAAATAATTTATTGGGGGTCACTGGGAAAAGCTCCCTAATAAGAGGACTGCTCCATTACAATGGTAACTATAATAAAACCTGGCGAACCTGAACTTCCTGGTGTTCGCTCATCCCTACTCTTTTCTTTACTTCTTACCCTTTTTACCCCAGAAGCTCTTTACACTATTTATTTTAATTCTTAAAATAATTTATTGGGGGTCACTGGGAAAGGCTCCCTAATAAGGGGACTGCTCCAATACAGTGGTAACCATAATAAAATGTTTATAAATAGTTAAAAATATCAATACACTCATACAGCTGGCTCTACTAAGTAGGATTAGCCCCAGAACCATGCAGGCATCTTCAAATGGAAGGTCAATCAGCCATAATTTAAGGTTTCCCCAGCAACCTCTGGAGTAAACTTGGTTGAGAATAGCTGGTTTTAATACAGGATCTCATTACCAAAGGAATAAATATCTTTATATTATTATTTCATCCATGTAACTATGATTTACAAATCGAATTGGATTAGTTAAGGACATAAGTTTGGACTTTTCTAGTATATGGAAAATTAAAAAAATGCATTCACCCAAAATTCAGAAATGAAATGTTTTAGAGAACTAAATGTACAACTTCGTGCAGTATTAATTTAAAAATAAATGAAAATCACACAATTTACCTTTTAAAGAAAAAAACAGTTAGATGAAATTGGCATCTTAGTTCAATTCCCACCTGGGAAAACTAGATTTCAAACATCTAGGTAATGTCTTCAATTAGCTAGGAAAAAAAACCCTCAACCTTGAGCCTTTGTCATATTTCTCATTACCGGAACGCTTAAATGGTATTCTTTGAAAGAAACATATCCTTTTACACCTGCATAATTCTCAAGCCTCATTCATTGAAGCATTCACACTTTTTTTTATTCCTGGTAGTGACAAGAGCCTGTGGACCAGTTTATGAAAGGTTAAGATGCTAATTACTGTGCAGTTTATAGGTTACCTGCGGGAAATACAAAAGAAATATGTCTTTCTGATTCAGTCCTCTGTATTCCCTTTCCTTTTTAATACAATAAGGACACTCTTGGGACTGCGCAGAGGCAAGGGGCCCAGGCAGTCTATGTGAATGTGGAAATAAAGGTTAATTTGTAGCTGCGAAATGTACAAGCTTTCTCCTACACAAATATTGATCCAAATCTGCTTGGGCGTTTTTCCTGTCTATTTGCATGATATTGTTGGAAAATGACAAGGGCATGAAAAGAAAAAAAAAGATACAAATGCAATATAGAGAGTAAAGACTGTTTATTTTACTGCAAGGCTGCATAGATTCAGAACATTTCCCACTATTATCGCCAGTCGCAGAAGTATATGATATTCCATCCAGTCAAATTCTAGGAAAAGGAGAAATTCTCAAAAAATAAGTCAGAAATGCTTACAACGTAGTTTCATGTATAGCCATTAAATCAAAGTTTCTTGTCATTTATGTTGAGTTAAAAAAAAGTAAGAAGCACAATAACTGTAATCGTTTAAAAATCAAATGATTGATTCATTTTCTTTAAAGGTGCACTCCACTCAATGAAATGTTGGCTTTTGATATGTTAAGCCAAAATCTTTTTTTTTAAATACAAGAGTAAAGGATTAGAACTTTTTTAGAATCCAGGGCTCTATTAGAGAAGGATTTTACTTTCCTTTCTTATCTCTGGTTGGCCCCAGGTCTGTAAAAAAAAGATTAAAGCGGAAAAGTGCTACTTATGTAAATCCAGTGTGTTGGATAAGAATATAGATTGATCAGCCAAAACAATCAGAACCACTGACAGGTGAAGTTAATAACATTTACTATGTCTTTTTAGTGTTCCCTTCCAAGGGGTTAGATATATAGAAATAGATAGTGGTCCTTAAAGGTGATATGTTGTAAGTAGAAAGCAAGTTTAGGGATCTGAACATTGGCCAAATTTTGATGGCTGCAGGACTGGGTCGAAACATGTCCAAAACGGAAGATCTTATTGAGGGGTTCCAATATGCAATGCTTACCAAAAGTGTCACAATGAAGGACAACTGCCTAACTAGTAACAGGTCATGGGTGCTCAAGGCATATTGGCAAGCATGGAAGACGGCAAGTGGCAGTCCTTCAGTTTTTTTAAAACCAACACAGAACAGTTATATCTACAGCTTGTACTGATATGTGGTTGGTACATTAAAAAAATGGCTTACCCTGCCTGGTAATAAATCATGTTTTCAATCAGATTTGCTGAGTGATATTCATCTTTTCTATAAGCAAATTATTCCTAACCACCAGTTTGGTGTTGGTTAGAAGCAGATGGCCTGCACGGCTCTAAGCTAAATGGGAAATTTGATTCCTAATGAGGAACATGGTATAGCCAGTAGATTGTGAGCAGTACTTCTGGAAAATTAAAAACTTAAAGCGGAAAAAAACTCAAATTAAAAAAAACACGCCTTCAGACCCACAGATCCATCTCTCCGAAGGTTTCTTCCTTTGGGTCCCACGCCGTGCCGGTATTCCTCTTCGACCTGGTAACATCTTTTTCTCTCCTCTTCTAGGTTCTTCTTCCTGTGTCACCTAAACTCGCACTGCGCAGGTAGACAGGTTATACGCAGCTCAAAAGAAACAAAACCCATGTGTCTGGTATATGCTTTTCTGTTTCCAAAAAGAAAGCTCAAAAAAACAGGTAATAAAGCAATACCAGCAAGCCTGCTCTGGATTTCTTAAAAAAATCATTGGCTAATACTTGGCAAATGCTTTAAATCCTGATCCAGAGCCATTCCAGGTTTGCTGAAGCATTCAGGTTCTCTATTGATAGTCAATGTTCTCCAGTCTTGAAGAGCTTTACTAAATCAGGTTCGATGTCTAGAAAACAAGTTAAATTTAGGAACTTTATGTGTCTATAATTATAATGTATGTTTTTTTGGCATGAACCAATCTATATATTAAACACAGTTCTACTGCTTACTCTAATTGTGCTCGCCATTGTTCAATCTAGAGAAAATAGTGAGAAAGCAACCCGATCTACCATGTTTATTATGCAACATATAGTTATATTTATTGAAAGCAGTATACTGTTATATTCCTGGAGAATGAAAAATAAAAGCCTTTTGTATCTACAAGGGCAAGGTGAAGAAAGCAGTTCAAGAGTAAAACATAGAAATTAGTGTGCTTGTGCCATTATGAATATAACACATTAGATATAAATTTTAAATGATGTGCTTACAGGTCAATTAATGAACATTATAACTTTGTATTTTGTTTCACTAATAGCACATATTCAATGGTCCCCGTTCTGCGGCCTTGAACAATCCAGAGCATACATTAAGAATGTTAGAGCTGCAGAGACCCTCGGAGCAGCCATGTAGCAACTTATTAACCATTCAGCCCCGTTTAGACCTTTTTTGTGCTTTTTTATATTCAATTTTGTGTGTTGTTTTTATTTTAAAAATAAAATATTACAAATGTTGTACAAAGTAATCATTATTATCAATAGTGTTATCTATTGCTTTTAACGCTTTTTGAGTATAGTTTTCAAAATATTTTAATTTCTAAAGAGCTATGCCAGACGTAGATTTAGGCTAGATAAACATTTCTATAATGTAAGGAAATCTGTGCAAAGTCAATAAATGTTTTGCATCAGTATTTGGTACCTACTACCTAAAGTCATTGCACAGTAAATGACAATTTGTTAATTCACAAACACTCATTGTTACCTGTGGTTATGGTAAGTGGGGAAATGCTGGGTCTGAACCCTCTTCATCCCAATTAGTGATAGCTCGATTTGCTTATGAATAGATTGAATATGTTATTAAATACAAAAGGATTTGTTGTATCATGTTTAAGAATGATTTTAGTTTAGTTTAAGAAGTACATGTGATGGGAATTTCAATTGTTTCAGTGTAGGGAAGTGGACCAGAATATAATACTTTCTTAATTATTCTTGATATATAAATATTGGTATACTATGAGATTAGCCAGTACAGCAACCAAAAAAAACATAAACAGTACAGTACTGCTCAGTTACTTCCTAATTGTTCATTATTACTCCTAAATATAAATTACTGTGTATATATGAATGTAAAAAAGTGGCTTGAAAGTAGAATTCGGGCTACATGATTTCTGTTATTACAATTTGGAGCATAATAGGCACAGCTACATATTTAATTATATTAGAATTGTCCTGGGTAAGTGATATACCAAATTTTCAGTAATATTCTTCGACCTATGTAGCATGTCCTGGCAGACTAAATAGAAGGAATTACTTAAAGGACAAGTTCATGTTATATAATATAACCCTCCCAACCTCCCCTAGCCAAGTAAACTGCATCTACATTAGGATTATATTATATCTATTCTTAAAGCTTTCCCTGCTAGAAATGCTAACATAAAATTTGAGATGAATTATTAAAAAAAAACATAAAACAAATATTTTTTTCTTTTTTTATTTTTACAGTAACAGATTTTTGTTTGTCATTTTTATACTGATTATAATTTCTCTTTTCCCCAGTTTTGTCCTACAAAAAAAAAAGACATCTCTTCCATCCCTCCTTCCATGCTTCATGGTACCCTATTAATTCTAGCTTGTACTATAAATTAAGTCTCCATCAAAACCCCTTAGGCTTTTTAGACACTTGAGACTGAGCTGTTCTTAACCACATTAGCAGCTTGATGTCTATTATTATTCATTGGATCTATCCAGGGTAATGTGTATGGCCCTTCTTTGATTGTCTCTGCTCCCCTCTATCTTCTTTTATCAGAAATTAAAATGAATAAAAAAAATGAAGTCTCTCTTCTTACTAGAAGTCTCCATTGTATGGGTTGACACCGTAAAGACCCCAGGGACACCCCCTGCTGTCCTTGGGATTCATGTGTTATTAGCACTACAAGGAAACCAAGTAAAACCTCTGTCTGTATCAACACAGATACCAGGCACATGATTAGTTTTAACATGCAATCATAATAAGTAACTGGAAAGCTAATAAATATATATTGGTCAGGAGAATATTGACTATTATTTTTTTTTTTTGTAGGACTTTAATTTCCCTTCTTTTTTTAATCCTTTCCTAATTCCCAAATGATTTTTGCAAGTATGCATTTGGATCAGCAAATTACATATATTTTCCCGAGTACTTGGGACTGGGATTCCCAATAATATGCAAGTAAAATCTATTGAGCCCTTCTTCAGTGAAGTGCAAAACGTAATTTGGAACAAATGACATTCTGAAGAAATCAGCAACTACATTCTAAGTAAAAAAGAGGAGTAGTTGATAATGTGAACAGTAAAATGTATTAAATATGTCATATAGTTCTTTAGTAGGTAGCCAATATCATTTGACTTTCTATATTTCCAAGGTCTTTTTTCAGGTACTCTGTATTCTGTTGTCATATACATAATGTGTAAATAGAATAAAATAGAAGAAATTTTTATATAATTTCAAAAGTTGTTTCCAACCTACAGTTTTCATTAAAATAAAATAATTTCATTGAAATAACAGTATGGTGATCCCATACTATGGATTGACAACTTTCCCAGTTGCAGTCTTTCATTGTCATAGTTCTAAAACATGATGTTGCTGGATGTGTTTTATTGAAATTTATTAGAGTTTTGCAAATGCCAACATACTAAAAAGAACAAAAAAGCATTACCAAGTTTTTAAAACATGAAGTTTTAGTACTAAAATTCATTCATCCAGGGTTTACCTCTACTTTAGTTCAACACTTATAACTGCCTAAAATGTATTTCTTCCCAATACGTTATATAGAAATTTTTACTATATCAATCCAATAAATGTCCTTTAATATTGTTAGCATTGTTTAATATTTTACCTAAATAAAGAGGGAACACACACTTCAAAGCCTGTATTTATCTCAAAGTACTTGCTAGTTAACAGCATGTTAGCATAGAGAAAAGGTAGTTTTCACAAGTGTACCACTAGTGTCGGTATTCAAACTCGGGTTGTCCTTATATTCGACCCGAATAAGGTTGTTCGAATTCAGATCGACCCGACCCGAAAAACATGTGATTCGCAAATTCGTGTGTAAAAAAATCTGTTAAAAAAAAAATTTTGTTAAAGTAATTTATTGAATGTGTGTGATTTCTTTTACTAACTTTTATTTTTTTACAGGTTATCCCACAATGACAGGATGATCCTGTCAGTTTGGGATCCCCAGGCACTAGAGGTGAAATGTGGACAAGTCTCTCCATTCATTCATCTCAGCTCAAACGTCATCAGAATTTTCCTTTCCCCAGCCAATCACAGAGTACTAGAGACAAATGAATGAGGAGACTTGTTCCCATTTAGCCTCTAGTGCCGGGGATCTTCTCAATGAATGCGGCCAGCACTAGAGGTTAAATAGGGACAAGTCCCCCCATTCAAAGCCTCTAGTGGTCTCTGATTGGCTTAGGAAAGCTTTCCTCAGCCAATCAGGGAGCACCATCTCTATTACTGGATGGAGTTTCTCTATCCAGGAACACGGGACTCCCTGTGTTCTTGTATAGAGAAACGCTATCCAAGAACACATACAACTAGTAAAGGGCTGCAAGAGCAATCAGGGGAGCCGAGCTGTCAGCTTTGCTCCCCTAATTGCTCTTTCAGTTTTTTACAGACCCTAAAAAAAACCCACATTGATTTTATTAGTGTTCGAATCTGGCATTTGATCACCCGAACAATATCTCCCTATTCGATCGAATAGCTGTGGACTCGAATAGTGAGATATTCAACTAACACTATTTACCACCACAAGGCACAAAGATTATCATTACCAAACATATTAGTATTGGAAGTAACAACAAATCCCTTAAACATTATCAAAGAATATGCACAAATAAGGACAAAACAGAGAGGTCTATAGGCAAGATTGTGTATTGTAAACACAATGCTTCTCAAAGGTACAATAAAGATACTTGAGATCCTTACCATTGTAAGTGATCTTCCAAATGGCCATCCAAAGTGGCACTATACAGTCAACAACTAGTCATCCAAAATAATGGTCCACAAATCCGGATTGTGACATAGAAACCTGTGGTGGGCCAACGTTCCAGAAATAACCAAAGAGTTTCACCCTTAAAGAACTTCCTCAGGGGACAGTAACGTTTAGCAATACATTTGTGGTATAATGATGGATGGTTGACCGGATGTTCCACATACAAGTTTGGGGACTATTAACCATTAATGGTAATAAATGCCTCTTGGTAGATCAGTAAATTCTAGAGAGGATTCCCCTATAGGCCAGGAAGGGGGAATCTACAGCCACAGCTCAGACCTCGGGCTCATGGAGAGCTCTGAACTGCAGCTGTGGATTCCCCCTTCCATATATGTAATGATACATCTACATATACATTTGTATATGTATACAGTATATCACATCACCCTATTGGCTATCTCTGATACAATGGATTGACCAAAATATGAACTATAGAAAATGGCCTTTCCTTATTGTTATGTGTTATTTCTACAATTTATAACAACATAAACTAATTGATAAAATCTATCCAAAAAGTTTGTGCAAGGGTGACATGGACTTAATATTTATGTAATTCATATGGATCATTGAGAGTGTACATAATTTAAATAATTCTAACATGTTCTTTTACCAACTTGGTTATGTTTGATAATAATGTGGAGAAGAATGCCTGTGAGTTCATAACACTGGGGAACAATTTTGAACACATTTTTTGTTGACCTAAATTTTTAAGCTTTTTTACACTAAAATAGGTGGCTGCATTCATTGATCAGCACAGCCTGCGGGACTTTTTTTTTATTTTATTTTTTTTTAAGGAAAATCCGATCTCGATCAGCAAATTCTCACTTACAATTTCGTAAGTGAGAATGGCCAAATTTGCCGCACTATCGAGTTTAAAAATCTCACTAGCTCATCCCTAGTAGTGAATAGGCAAAATTCATTTTTCTACTTACGCACGTATTTCCTTTCTTTCAGATCACGTCTGGCTCTGCTGTTTCTCATTCTAAGTGCCTAAACAAACCTGATTCACTTTGTTGGTATATCAGTGGCAGCTTCACCATTCTAAGTCAAAGGGTGAACATCATCATATTTTAAAGTTAAACTTGGTAATTAAGATGTCTTGGGCCCCTCATAAGGTGTGCAAACAGTATGTTTATGGTTTATGGATGTGGACAAAGGGAACATGTGATAAGATGCCATTTGGTATACCTATGGTTTGGCGAGAGCCAGGGGGTTATTTCAGAGACTGTTACTTTTGTATTGTGAAAACTTCAGGATAGAAAAAGAAAAATACATGTAACAGAGTATCCTAGTCTACCACCAGCTATACGCCCAGTGGCTCATTCAGATAAAAACCCAGTGCTGGTTTTTGTTACACTCGTCTCTCTTGAAGAACATGATTATGGTGATGAACTAGGTGACAACAATGATGTTTTGAAATTGAAGAGGACTCTGTTTGTAACGAATTTGATCAGCATGAGTTGAGTGCTTTGGCATGTGATTTGGGACTATCAAAGAAGGCTTCAGAACTAGAATCAAGACTGCGTGAGAAAAACTTACTTGAAAAAGGAACGAAGGTATTGTACTCTCAAACCAGAGAAACTGCATTTCTACAGTGCTTTAGGACTGACAGTGGCTTTGTGTATTGCCATAACATACCTGGTTTAATGGAGGAATTGGGAATTCCAATCTATAACTCAACTGAATGGCGACTATTCATCAATAGTTTAAAGCAGAGGTTAAAGTGTGACCTCCTTCACAATGGCAATATATTTGGATCAGTCCCAATTGGCCATTCAGTTTCTCTTTGTGAAGAATATGCAGACATAAAGAGAGTCATTGAGTTATTGCAATATCACCAACAACATTGGGTCATCTGTGTTGACCTTAAAATGGTATACTTCCAAACATTCTACATGAGCCACTTGCTGATGGAAAGAATATTATATTCCCGCCTCTGCACATTAAACTGGGTCTGATAAAGCAGTTCGGTAAAGCTTTTGCCAACTGAAGAAGACTGTTTCAAGTACCTCATTTTGGCATTTCTAGGCCTGTCATTTGAAAAAAATAAAAAGCGGAGTGTTTGATGGTCCACAGATTCGGCAGTTCATCAAAGATGAACATTTCATCAGGACAATGTCAAATGTCGAATAGAATGCTTGGTTATCATTCAAAGCCATTGTCTGGGACTTTCATGGAAACACATGAGCAAATAATTACACAGAAATTGTCCAAATACTCTTGGAGAGATACAATATGCTTGGTTGATGAACATCAAGGTGCATTTTCTGCATAGCCATCTTTCTAACTTGAAAAGAAAACCTTGGTGCAGTCGGTGATGAGCAAGGTGAATGATTCCACCAAGATTTGAAGGTCATAGAAGGACGGTATCAGGGTGGATGTGATGTACATATGATGGCTGACTATTGTCGCAGCATCCGGCGGGATTGTCCTAACACTGAACACTCCAGGAAAAGCTATAAGAGTAAATTTTTACCTTAACCGCTTATCTGAATATTATTTTACTGTAAAAAAATGTCATAGAGTAACAATAAAATCTTTGTATGAACAAAATACATTTAAATAAACTGTACATTTAAGTTATTATTACAATATTTTTTCTTTGTATGTAAAATTTTTATATGTTTTTTGACAAAACCTGGATGTGATAGCAAAAAACTGATGTCATTTCTGGATTCACCACCTAAAATTTAGTAAAAATAGTGTAAGATCGAACTAATTGTATACCATTTAAAGGCTCTTGCAGAGTTGTTCTCTTGCAATGTTCTTGATGTCTACTATTTGGGTTCAAATTAGTATATCAAAGAACTTCTTGGATCTGTACCAAGCTGGCATAGGTCTAATATCTATGTCTGTTTGATTAAATGTGTATGCAAAGCAGTTTTTTTTATTCAGGGAACACAAAGAATGAAAATAAGGACAGCCAGTGGAGACACTTGGAGAACACTTAGACAACCAATGGAGACACTTGGAGAACACAACATATGCCTATGGTGAATAGAGAAAGCAAATATTTGTAATGTTTAAATATTACAGAATACAAAATATTTTTAAAAAGTCTGTTTGGTCCAGAGCTGTGCTGTGATGTTTTTGCTTTTTTGAATTTTCCAAGAATAAAAGATATAGGGCCATTTTAGCACCCCAGATTCTTGGTAGCCTCCAAAATCAATATATGTAATATATGGTAAATGATATATGTGCTTGCCGAAATGTCCATTCTTCATCCACATCTAAAAGTCTCAGTTTAATTACCAGATATGTTACCGGTTCCATAACACATGCAAAGCTTTAATAAATTATCATTTTAGTGTAAACCAAAAGTCTTCATCTCTTTCTAGATCAATTGCAATAGGTCTCTGCTTGGTCATCCAGGGTTCAGGCTGTGCCAACTGTTGGAAGCTGTCAGCAATTTTTTTATTAACTTTTATTAAGGAACATCAACCGTTAAGGCAATTAATGTAATAAAATTAAAAAAAAAATGAAAAATTATATAAATATATAAAAAGAACTGCAAACTATGTGAACAACACAGTATGTATATTGGAGCTAAACATGTTTTCGTAGCCTCTGTTTTTTTAACCAGTATGTATTTCCTTCATTACTGTGTTTATGGCGTACTAATAAAGTTAATAATTGCAGGCAATATTTCAATTCTTGGTTGAAGGAGGAGTGTGCAATAATTTAGGAGAAATAGTCTGATCACAGTACTAGGTGCCTATTATAATCATAAAATAATCACAATTTAATTAAAAAAGGCCATATAAAACCTTGGAGAGATTCACTGAGGCTCTAATAAAAGTAGAAAATAGCCAACACGGAACTTTCACAATCATAATTTTATCCCGAGGCAATCATTTAATGTCAGATAGAACAGTGACTATTTAGGGGAAGCGATAAATGCAACGTGACATGTAGCTTGTATTACCTAGTAGCACAGAAGGGAGGGTCAGCAAAAGTTTAGCAATGTATACAAGAAATGATGGCAATCTTCTCATGCACAACATAATAATTTGTTTCCACTTCAGGTCTGCAGCAGGTAAAGTGCTTAGAGGCTACATTACATTTACTTCTTTAAAAAGGTTAAATTGAGTCTGAAAAAAGTGGGGGTTATTTAAATGTATTAAATGCCATTTGTTTGCATTGTCATTTTCAATTATCTGCAATCATGTACTTCAATAGATCTGTACTGCTGTGTATGTGACCTTTTAATATCCTTGACCTTTGAGTCTTTACAAAAATGGCTCTGACAAAATGAGTATGCTTGTTTTTGTAATTGTTTTCATTTTCTACCCTGCATACGTTACTTACTTTTTTTGAAAATGTTCATTATGTCCACATTTTATTATTGCAACGCTGAAGAATAATCTGCAAGTAGGGAGTACAATATATCTATGAACAGACTATCTTTGGACACTGTAGGTGTTATCTTATATGTCAATGTGATCTCATAATGATCTATACTTCTAATTGTCTCCTTATGTTCCAAGAGCCAAACTGCAATCATTCTTGTGGCCTTTTTTCTCCAAGGTTTAGAAAGAATGATTAAATGTTGTGAGCTTGCTGTGGGGGGGACTGGACCACTAAACACCTCTTTGGTAGATTCCTTTCTGGCTAATCATACAGTAAAACAAAGTCCTTTTGCATAAAAAGAAAGCTTAATGTGAAGTGTTTTTTTCCTCCTGAGCTCTTTTCGCTTCCAGTTCTGGGAGACCACTGAGCTCCCAGCAGTCTTTTGCTTCGATTCTAAATAGATCACCTGTGTTCTTTAGGTTATTGTTAAGACCTGGACATGGCCTGGGTGGCAAATTATACCTGCCAACTTCACTTGGCTGGCTGCAGGACCATTAAAACTGGCTATTCCTAGTAATCCAACTGCCTGGCAGCTACCACACAGATCTTTGGGGTCCAAAAGGCCCCTCAATTTAGACTGGGTGCTGATTACCCACCATCCAAAACTTTACAGCCAAGCCATGGGCCCTGTCACTATATATAATTTTATATGGAAGATATATATATAAATGTTTAACCTTGTCCAAACATGCTTCTCTATTTAGTTTGCTGTCAGTCAAAATTGAATGCAGTTGTTTTTCCCCTCATTTGCTGAAATCATGATAAGTTTAAGAGTTGAGCAACATCCTTTTTTTTAAAAAGTCGTAACTTGGAGAAACATGGATCTTCCGGTATCATCCTGAAACTGTCACAGATCCCTGCAGGTCCGGGGAATCTGTGCCTCATTCCTGCTGGTGGAGATGTGAACACCACCATCCTCTAGTCTCCTGGACCCCCTCTGGTGGTAGGATAGGATGCAGCAGGTCACATTGCTCCACTAATCACAGGTCCTGCCCTTAAAAGGAAATAAAGGGCAACAAGAAGTTGCCTGATCAAGGAGTTCCTTGGCTTTGCTTCCAGGTTCCTGTTTGTTTTTCCTGTTCCAGATTCTTTGTGTACCGACAACTCCAGTACACTGCCTGTCATGACCTTTTGCCTGTCTCCTGGCAACCCTTGTTTGCTGTCTGCCCTGACCTTTGGCTTTGTTTGACTACTCTTTTGGATTTCCCTCTGGAACTACGTTTTGGTTCCTGATTGTTAGCAGTCACCTGCCTCTGCCTGCATGGGGGCCTCAACCTGGCAGTTGCCCGCATCGGAACACCCTCACCTCTAGAGGCTCAGGTGATGACCGAGCAGCTGCTTAGACTCTGCGCCCTGTGCACGTATCTACCTACTAACGGGTCCACTATCTTGCCTTGCAGCTACCATGACAGTTTGTTCAGACCATGGACCTGCTGATATTCCTCTGCCTGATTCCATGCAGGACCTGCATGAGCGGATTCAGAAACAGAAGTCTCTTCAGATTTAAGTTGTTCTCCTCTGGAGATGTGATGAGCTTCTGAATGAGCTTCAATCTGCCATCAACCAGTTTCCTACCTCTGCAACTGCAACTCCAGTGACTGTACCTGGGACTCCTGTACCCACTACAGCTTCAGCCACCATGCCGTCATACTCTGCAGTTTGGATTCCTACTCCCTCCCGTTACTCTTGTAATCCCAAGCTCTGTTGGGGGTTCATTAACCAATTCCAAATACAGCTGGAATTGCAGCCCTGTAATTTTCCCACAGAGCGAACCAAGGTGGCTTTCTTCATCTCTTTATTGTCCGGAGAGGCCCTTGCTTGGGCTTCCCCCCTCTGGGAAAAGGATGATAATTTTGGTGGACCTCAACGCTCTCCTACAGACCATCTGCAAGGATTTTGATAAACCTGAAATTCTGGGTCTACGTCAAGCCTCCCTCTCGGTAGGCCAAAATGCGGTGAGGTTCCCAACCTTGGCATCCGAATTGAATAGCAACAATGACACCCTGGTGGCAGTTTTCTGGCAGGGGCTCTCAGGCCATATTAAAGATGAGCTTGCTGGTTGTGACCTTCCCCCTATTCTTGATGACCTGGTGTCTCTCTGCATCCGGATTGACATTCGCTTCCAGGATCGAGCTTGGGAAACCCGGAAAGTCTGGGGACCTAATAAAATGGCTCCCACCTTCCAAAGACCTCTTCTCCCTACAGTAGAGCCTATGCAAGTGGACCGTGCTCGATTTAACCCTGAACAGCGGGCCCATCGCAGGCTTCAGAACCTCTGTTAGTATTGTGCTGGGGAGGAGCACTACAAGCTCAATTGTCCCTTGAAGGCCCCAAATGCCTAGGGAGCCCTCTCCCCATTTTCCTAGACAAAACTACAACCTCTCCACCATTCAAAATAACTTTTCCTGTCTGGATCTCATCTGACAGACATAATTTTTGGACCCAAGCCCTTTTGTACTCCGGTGCTGCTGGAAACTTCATCAGCCAACAACTAGTTCCTGAGCACAACATCCCAAGCCTTTGGTGGTTTCTGTGGTTATTGGCCCTGCTCTAATGGACTGCATCCAGAATACCACCGTGCCACTCACCATGAAATTTGGGGCTCTGCACACTGAGACTATTTCCTTTTTGGTGGTTCCCAAGATCATCCATCCCGTTATGTTGGGGATACCATGGCTGCGTAGACATGCCCCTGTCATTGAATGGAGCACCAGAGACATATTGTCATGGAGCGCCACCTGTTTCCAGGAGTGTCTTTCCAGGCCACTTCCCGTTCAGCAAATCTTTTCTGCTGCTGCTTCACCATAGCCTAGCTTACCAAGACCATACTGGGGCTTTGCTGACGTTTTCACTAAAAAACAGGCTGAGACGCTACCACTGCACCACTCCTATGACTGTGTCATTGACTTGAGCCCTGGCTCTTTGCCTGCTTGGGGTAGAGTGTACCCTATCTCCATCCCTGAAACTAAGGCCATGTCTGACTTTATTCAGGAGAATTTGGAGAGGGGCTTTATCCGCAAATCATCATCCCCAGCGGAAGATGGATTCTTCTTTGCGCAAAAGAAGGATGGTTTCCTTCTTCCCTGCACTGATTATAGAGGTCTGATAAAGATTACATTTAAGAACAAGTATCCGCTGCCCTTAATCTCTGAGTTGTTTGACCGACTTCAAGGGAAGTTGGTCTTTACCAAGTTAGACTTGTGCGGTGCCTATAACCTGACCCGCATTCGTGAAGGGGACGAATGGAAGACTGCCTTCAACACCCAGGGTGGCAATTATGAGTACTTGGTCATGCCCTTTGGGCTATGTAGTGCTCCAGTGCTGTTCCAGAATTTTGTTAATTACTTATTCCGGGACCTCCTTTATGTCTGTGTGGCTGTCTACCTAGACAACATCCTGGTTTACTCCAAGGATCTACCTACCCACTGCGACCATGTCAAGTTGGTTCTGCAATGACTCAGGGAGAACAGACTATATTCGAAGTTGGAGAAATGTCAGTTTGAATTTTCTGAGGTTCCATTTTTGGGATATATTGTGTCTGCAAAGGGTTTGCGCATGGATCCTGACAAACTTTCATCTTTGCTAAACTGGCCACAACCACTTGGGCTAAAACCTGTCCACAGGTTCCTGGTCTTTGCTAATTACTACCGGCAATTTATTAAAGACTACTCCACACTAATTGTCACAATTACAGCTATGACCAAGAAGGCTAGTAACTGTAAAGTCTTGTCACCGGAGGCGCTCCAGGCCTTTCATCCATTGAAGTAGGCCTGCCCTGGTTCGCCCTGACACCTCTCGCCCCTTCTTTTTGGAGGCACAGTTCTTTACCAGAAGAATGTGTCCGTTAAGCTGAGGCCTTGTGGTTTCTTCTCTAAGAAGTTCTATCCTGCAGAGAAGAACTACTCCATCGGAGACCGCAAGCTTCTTGCAGTCAAACTCACCATCCTGTAACCATCTATACACAAGAATCTGCAGTACTTACAATCAGGACAACATTTGAATCCTCGTCAAGCCCAGTGGGCAATCTTCTTCTCCAGGTTTGACTTCATACTCACGTATTACCTAGGTTCCAAAAAAATTAAGGCTGATGCCCTTTCTCGCTCCTTTGAAAAGGAAGACCCAGAAACAGAACCCCATTTTGTTATTGATCCTGCTCGAAATATGCCCATGGCTTCAGTCTGGCTGGACCAGATTCCACCCAGAAAATCATTTGTTAAAAAGAGCCAGTGCACTTTGGTCCTTCAATGGGGACATGCTTCCAAGTTACCTGGTCACCACGGCAACACAAAACTCTTGATTTAATCAGCTGTAAATATTGGTGGCCAAATTTGAAGCAGGATGTCTGTGTGATTTTGTGGCTGCTTGCAGTTTTCTCGGCACAAGGTCCCTTGCAGATCCCCCTCCGATCCTTTGTGGCCACTTCCAAGCCTTGAACTACCATGGGCTCATATCTCCATGGATTTCATAAACGATCTTCCGTCCTCTAATGGATTCACCACACTATGGGTTGTGGTAGATATATTATCTAAAATGGCCCATTTTATTCTCTTTCCTGGTCTTCCTGCTGCTTCCACTGCAACACCCTAAAGTCTTCCTCAAGGTAGTCACCCACATGCATGGATTACCTTCACATATTGGCCCTGATTTATGACAGTGCTCCAAGGCTGGAGAGAATACACTTTCACCAGTGAAGCTGGGTGATGCAGCAAACCTGGAATGGATCTGGTCCAGAATAGAAAACATTTGCTAACAAATAGCTAATGACATTTAGGAAATCAATCCAGGATTTTTGTATCACCCAGCTTCATTGATGAAAGAGTATTCTCTTCAGTCCTGAAGAACTTTAAATAAATCGGGGCCACTGTGTCTGACCATGGAGTACAGTTCACTTCTCGCTTCTGGCGAGCCCTCTGTCGCCTGTTGGATGCCTGAAGAACATTCCTGGGTCCTTTGTAAGGATCTTCATGCTCCCTGTCTTCCCAGGGAGTTCCAGGCCAAGTTTCCACACAAGCCCAGGAGGGGCCGGGATGGGGGGGACCCTAAAAGGGGACGTACTGTCACAGATCCCGGGGATCTGTGCCTCATTCAGGGTCACCCACCTTACACGCCTCTGCTGCCGGCACCAGCACTGCTAAGGCATCATCTCTGCAGCTCATTTCTTGGTCCAGTTCATATGACTCCCAGTCAGCTGCTCCACTACCTCAGAGGACTAGAGTGTTTCGCAGACACGCTCCCCCTGCTGGTGGAGATGTTAACACCACTATCCTCTAGTCTACTGGCCCCCCCTCTGCTGGTAGGATAGGATGCAGCAAGTCACATGGCTCCACTCATCACAGGCCCTGTCCTTAAAAGGAAGTTAAGGGTAACAGGAAGTTGCCTGAACAAGGAGTTCTATTAGCTCTGCTTCCAGGTTCCTTGTGTACCAACCTCGGCTTGTTTCCTGACAACTCCTGTTTGCTGCCCACCCTGACCTTTGGCCCATTTGACTACTCTTTTGGATTTCCCTCTGGCACTACGTTTTGGTTCCTGCTTGTTAGCAGTCACCTGCCTCTGCGTGCATGGGGGCCGCAATCTGGCAGTTGCCAGCAGCACAACATCCTTACCTCTAGAGGCTGTGGTGAAGACCGGGCAGCTGCTTAGACTCTGCGCCCTGTGCACCTATCTACCTACTGAGCTGGTGACACAGAGGGTCCACCATTCTGCTTTGCAGCTGCCGTGACAGAAACATAGCAACAGTCAATGCAATAGAAAACACCTTCATTACGAAGAATCAAAAAAGTGTGTCTAAGCAAGTCCAAATTCAAACCCTTGCCTATTGTATTTTTTTACATGAATGGGTTCTAGAAGGCTAATGGAGAACCAACATTATTATAAGGAAGCTTTGACAAAGCTGAGAGGGTCAAGAAAAGACAGCCAGAAATGTGTGAACATGGTTCCATTCTTCATCAGCACATAGCACCTTCTGTGAAACAGAACATTTTGTTTAACATGTACATACAAACCCAGGACACTGAGTGATACTGTACTTATGATGGTTAACAAATGCATCAGATTTAAATGTTGGCAAATCAAGGATGAATTTTGATATTGCTTTGAATCCAATCACTAAGGGGACCTGATCATGAATGCCAGCCAGTCAGTGAAATAATAATTGTCCCGATCTCTTTAAGGGACTTACCTATGTTCCAGAGCCTTTACAAAACATCATTCACAAAAAATTGCCTGTGAAAGCTTGCTTAGGCCTTTATTATTAATAAACAGGATTTATATAGCGCCAACATATTCCGCAGCGCTATACTTTAAATAGGAGTTGCAAATGACTGTCAGGTACAGACAGTGACACGGGAGGAAGAGAGGACCCTACCCAGGGGAGCTTACAATCTAGGAAACTGTACAATCTAGGCATTGGAAATTTATTGACCTTATGAGCTACAGTTTTTTTTTTTTTCAGGATAACACCAGTGTATAAAGGTCCAGTGGACGAATGAGTGAAATACTAGGTGCCATTTTCTTCCCCTTTTTCCGGGTTCTTCTTCCTATGTCACCGTATATTGCACTGCTCAGGCGCAAAATTGGGTGATGTGGTTTTAGAAAATGTAAAAAATTTACTGCGCATGCCTAACATCAGTACTTTTTTTACAGTAGAGGAAAGCTTTATCTGCACATTCCTGTGCAGTAAAAAGAGCTCACAGCCTCCTGAGATACGTGGCATAGGCATCCCAAGAGGCTGTGGGCTCCCATTCAGTCTTTACCACAGGGAGGGGGGGGGGATCCCTATTCTATTTATAAAAGGGTTAGCTACCTTTTTATTTAAAGTTAAAAATGAGATAATAGATCTGCTCTAACATCAATATTTCAGTAACATTGTGTCTGTAGATTGGGCAGGGTCCTCTCCTCCTTCTGTGTCACTGTTTGTAACTGACTGTGATTTGCAACCCCCATTTATTGTACAGTGGTGTGTAATATGTTGGCACTATATAGATCCTGTATATTAATAATATAATAATAATAATGGTATGAAAATAAATGATCTTGGATCATGATTTGGAGATTTTTCATTTCTTGTTTACCCATAGGGCACATTGACCTCTTCCACCTACTCAACCAACTGATATTGGCATAACAGAGGTTCACAGGACCAAAAGTGCTGGCTGGGTGGTGGTGTTTTTTGGCTGTGGAGGGCGTGGGGGGGAGTAAACTGACATTGCAGTGTATTAATATTTATTCATAGTCCAGTAACCAGGCAGAAGGTGGATGCAAAGGTCACATCTCTATTATTGCAATGAGCAATCAAAAGATGAAGTGGAAAACATGTAACAAACAAAATATGTTAATTACAAACTGCATAGGTTCAAATAGTAACAACTGTATGCTAATGACACAGTAAATGTAAAACACAATGTACACTATTTTATGATGCAAGATATTTATTATGCAGAACATAGCAACATGAAAGATTTTTCTTTCCATAATTAATCCCATTAAAAATGCAGCATGTTATAATGTGTTTCTTTAACATATGAGTAACACAGAAATATTGCAGAATGCAAAAATCAGTCATTGGTGGGTAATGCAATGTATTTAATTCTCTCAGTAAATTTAGTTTGGATTTAAATTGTTTAGGGCTGTAACTTGTAAAGATAATATTTGCAAACAAATGGGTTTGTATTTCATATCCAAACACAAGTTAATTCCTATGAACAATGCAATAAAAATAGATTGACGGAAGAAGAATAATGATCATCTAAAGGTACTTGCTGTGACAATGGTCCATAAATATTATTTACATATCACTAGCATTGTTGATTGTGTTTCGGATATGTGCCATTATTATACAAATTTTCTTGGAAAATGCACCTATTAAACAACATTGCTTCTATTATTCAGCAGCTAGTTAGCGACATGTTGAAATACCGTAACAAGGAAGAAATAGCATATTGTATGTTATCCAACAACCAGTTAGGATGTATTTGTTAATGACATCTCTACTGACTGAGGGTCATTTATTAGCATATCTCTAACTTATATGCAGTGCTTAAACATTAGTGATTAGATTTCTTTGTGCTACATGATTTCTACAATTCTAGCCTAGACTTATCTTTGCCGAGTGTTAATTACAGCTCTGTTTTTCCATAGAGATCAATAAAACCTAAATAGATGCAAGAAAGTCTGTTTTAATACAGAAGGAGCTCAAAGCAATATGCCACATGTGCAAAATGTATCTCATGGCTCATTGGAACATGCCCTAAAGCTGTCAAATTACTTATTTTTTGTCTATTTGCAGAATAATGTTGTGTTTCAAACTTTGAAGAAGAGATCATGGTGAACCATTTCTCTAATAGATAACCTTGTGATTTGGATAAAGGTAAAAAATAGCAAACATTTGAGGGAATGTAGAACAAGTGAGCAGCACCCGGGTGTACTCTCTCCCCTTCACTTGTATTACGATTGTTCATTGTTTGAGGATCCACCACGATGAATCCATGAACGATGTTGGATGTGCACTGTACACGTCAGATTCTTATCCGATACTAGTCCTGAGACGATTATCGGATGAGAATCATTAGTCTTAGTCTGTGCCGGCTTCTTTTAAAACACACCATGCTTACTATAAAATAAAATTTTTTTCATTATTCTTCCTATTTTAATTTACCGATCATACATTGTTGTTATACAAAATTGTAATAATGATATATACAAATACTTAAACTAGTATTTTCCCTACATACAGGTATTAGATCTATAGCACAGTTTATTTTATATGACTCCAAATAACAGGCAATTAAATAAAAAGAAAGGTGTTAAAATCCAAAACAGGCAGCAGCGGAAATATCATTTATTTTCTATTTTATGATCAGTTGACACCAGTAATTTACAAGTGTGCAATGGTCTGTATAAAGTCAGGTCTCAGGTTTATGCAAATATGTGTAAATTGCAGATCAGTTCCAGCCACTGAGCAACTCTGTATAACTTTGATATGACGAGCTGCGTTGTATTTATTACTTTATGCTAGAGCCTTTCACCGCCAGTACAATTCTGTGTATTAACTACATTTCACATGCTCCTCTGAAATAAACTTGTTTTACACTAATGAAAATGCAGATTTCCTTTGAAAATCCATTACCAACAAGATCTAAAGTGTGTTGCTTTCATTCAGTGAAATTGACTTGCACAGGTTTTGTTATATGTCTCAGTTATATATTACAAATGCTAGAGAAATGAAGATTCTTGATTAGAACTCTATTAATATATGTTTTTTTTTGTTTATTAAAAACAAACACTTTTGATTTATTGCCGAGGTTTTAAAAAAAATATAATACATACTGTAGCTGATTATTATTTGTTATATATTCATTTCTTGTGGAATAGAAAAAATGTATTGCCATAACAATCAGGTGTCATTAGCAGCATTAATGCACATACATTTGGTTGACCTTGAAATGAGGACAGTTAACCTCCCTGGCGGTATGATTATTTTTGTATTTTTTAAATGTCAAATTTGTACATTTGTACATTTACATTTGACATTTGACATTTAAAAATATTTCTAATTTTAAATTTCCCGCCGATCCCGTCCCCTGAGGCATGTACGTGGCATACCCAGCCAGCTTTTGCATCCCCTAGCCTCACATTTCCAACAGGGGACGCAAATGCTGGGCCAGCATCGCTGGAGGACGCCGGGGGCTCGTGAGGACCAGGTAAGCCCTCAATTCAAGCCAGATTGTGGCTCGAGGTTACCACTTTCTGTAAAGAAATTTCACCCCGAGCCACACCACCAAGGGGGTTAAAAGTTAATCGTAATAGTAAGTAGTAATGGGCCTGTCAACAGGATTCCTTCTTGCCTTAACAAAGCTGACTTGACTCTTCAGCTTATTGAGCACTTCATGAAGTTTTAGACTTTTCATGAACCCTCAAACAAGAAGATGTATGTATATACTTCATCAGAATTGTGGGGTGGAAGGTCACAGACACAGAACGCAGAGAATGCCGATGAAGGGCAATAATAGAGCCGACAAAGACAGCTCAAGACTGATTTCAATGGCGGCTGACCATCCAACCATGGACAACATTGTCTTGCCATTAGCTACCTCACCTTCATGACCGATATAAAGCTACACAGAGACCTCAACAGAATAGTTAATCCTAATCAGATAACCAACTTTTGGCTCCCAGACACTTATTGATCCTTTTGTGACCTTCAGTCATTTTATCAACCCCACTCACAATCCCATGGACCCCTAGAGAGCAACTCAAACCACTTTGGGGATAGTAAATTTCAAAATGGTTTTAATGATGGCTAACACGTAATTAGTTAGCATACCAGCACTTAAATTTACAATTATTTGCATTTATTTGCACATCAATGCTGGAGAGGCACTATAAATAAGGCCTTGTTCACACACGTAGTCATCTGTTGGTTTTAATGAAAGTAGAATAGTGAAATAGATGACTGATTTCTAGGGAAAATCTTAGAAAGTCTGTTGGAGATTCAATGCAACAGTTGGTATTTTCAGTTACACAAAGGGCATGATTTATGAAAGTTCTCCAACACTATCTTAAGAGAATATGCTGATATGCTGAATCACCCAGTCCTTCCCATGATAGCCTATCTTCTCCAGTCTTGGAGAGCTTTAAAATATCAGGCCCTTGATATCTGAGCTCCTGGCAATGGTAATATTGGTTGTTTTGTCCATGCCTTTTGGGTTAGATTTTTTTGAGTGTGGCAATCCAGAAAGATAGCATGCATTTTAAGACCTAATTTCTATGTATACCGGGACTTTTTTTGAAAAATTATAGAATGTATTTCCATGATTAATACATTACAATATTGCACTTGTTAATGTAAAGACACTCTACAAAACAATCCATACCATTGATTTCAAAGAAACAATTTGACCGTGAAAGTTTTGATTTTTCTCAAGGATCCAGTAAATAGCCACTTGTACAGTATCTTTTAGCCTTGTAAATTGAATTTCTCTATTATGACCCCCCGAAAAGAATGCCATATGTATGGTTTTAAGACATTACAGTATTGGTAAGACGTTATAGATAATAAATAATAATGTACCCAGCACAGGGTTTGCAAAAAGTCTGGGTAATTATCAAGTGCTTTGACAAGTATGCCATAGCTATCTAGGAAATAACTTAATAGCAGTGCAGCTATATGAAATTCTTTTGTTTCCTTTAGCTCGCAGGCATGTTTCCAGGTCTGTAAGGTACATCTTACACATCCTGAATGTGTTGGCCTTTCATCAGATTTTTCTGTTATAACACTCAGAGTACAGTTTATTCCTGAGAATTGTGCTCTTGTGTACTTTCTGTAACTTGTTCCACATTTTTTTGCAGTTTCATACTTATATTTATGTGCACATTTGTTCTTTTTTTTGTTCAAGGATATAGTACTTTTACTTTATTTTTCTAGGTCTACTTATCTGTAACATACATGTGCTTCATGTACTTTTTCTTATCATCACCATCTTCATTTTACATTTTCCTGGCAGTAAGTAATGTTTTTTTTTCCTTTGTTACAGTAATTCCTAAACTATTGAATAGGTGTCCTACTACCATACAATAGGTTTGTCCTGAGTGAGTTTATGAATTAATGAAAGTGTAAAATGTAGAGGGATTGCACCAACTGATTTAGGACAAAACCTTTTGTAGACCTTCCCACCAGGCTTAAATATCTATTTTCCCACCCATATGTTAACATTTTTTTTCAATGTTGTACATTTATTCTCATGAGTGTACCATCCTTACATCAGATTTTAGCATGATCTCAAAATGTTTATTTTTTAATAAAAAACATGGTATGAAAGGTCTGTGATATATGCATATCAATAAAAATTGGACGATAATCGTATAATTGATGCTCTTGTCAATTCCCTTATGTCATGTATTGGAAAGGTATATAGCACTGTTAATGCCTTCAAACACCATTGTCAGGGCTTTACCAGTGATATCACTTCCTGTTCTTGTTACTAAAAATATGGCATTTGTGCCTAAACAAAGTTGTTGTTTTTTTTCCAGTAATCCTTTATCACTGATGCTTGGAGTGGCGCCTAGATTTTTCTCATCCTTTTTTCATTGTGCGATTCCTGCCAGTTTCAACATTCCTAATTGTGTGTTTTTCAGATTTGTGATCTTTTATACATAATATATAAAGCAAATTGGTGCTTTTTTTCAAGGCATAGTGCTTCTTTATCTCAGCAGAAACATATAAAATGTATTCACTAATTGCAAACCAGTTCAATCCTAAGCAAACATTTTTGAACATGCTAAAATTTTTATTGTATTTTCTGGGGACTCTGGTGGCCAAATCCACAAAGCATTCATTGGGAAAAGAGTAAGAGCAGTACACCTGTTAAATGAGAAATAAGAACACAAATAGAGCAAGGGAAAGAGTATTACAAATAGATCACTTTGGAAAACATCTGCTTTTTATTCCTTTTTTGTGTTGTGGGGCATAAAAGGGATGTAAATCACCCTAAGGGACACAATACAAGAAATAATGGGGTTACCACAATTTAGGCTATTTTCAGCTACACATGGCTTTTATAAACTTTAAATGAATAAAACTGATAAACTTGTTATTTAGCATGGAGATGAGTGATGACCATTTTGGTTGATACAGGGCTTTCCTTCCTCATATCAGAGCTTTCAGCAAAGAGAACAGTGATCAGCACAATTGTGATATCATCAACTGTCTTTCCAAAACTTTTGAGATTTGCAGTCAGAGATATTGGTGCCTTAGATCTCACACTGCAGTTATACAGCTAAAGGGTTTCAGGTACAGAAGCAATTAGGTACCCTCGCATTCCAGGAAGAGCAATAAAAAGATTTGCCCAATTCCACTTCCTATAAGGCCATTCATTTTTTATAAGAAAGTACAATACTATTTTTATGGAGGAAATAACGACAAATTTAAATGTGTTTGGTTACTGTTCAGGCACAATTACCACTTCTGTATGTTCCCTTAAACATGGAAACTCTTTATTTTGAGTACAGATCCTCTTTAGGGCTATGTTTAGACTGGCCAGGAGGTTGCAGTGCAGTTACCGCTTACTCATGCCAGTGAACTGCTGACTCGGGGTAGACACTACAAGTAGCCTTTCCCCACATCAGCCTCATAAAGAATTAATGGGAGTGGCAGTGACCAGTACAGTTCCTCTCAACGTTATCCACTGTCAAATGTGCAGACACCGATTATTTAAGGACCAGTATTGTGGTGTAGTGTGAGTGACTAAGCAGTTGGCAAGGTGCCATTCACCAGGAGCTGAGTGGGATCACGCGATCCCAAGGCATGTCTGGTCTTCAGAGATGTAGTAACTGCTCCCCATTAGTACTTTAGCCAAACAATCTGCCACAAGTGGGACTTTTTGGGCAGCTTCGAATCAAAATAAAATAATTCTCATCACTATAATTTCTTAAAACTGCACAAAAATTCACAAGTTTCTTGTTAAATATTAAAAACAGTAAAAAAACAAGGCAAACACTCATGTATAGGTAATGATTGTTACAACAATGAACATGAAATCCCTAGATGAACAATGCCTCTACGCATTTCACAGAAACAGTGTTCGCTTCATCAGGAGGTCTAGAGAGTATTCTGTTCTTTTTCCTAAATCAATAGTGTGCTATTGGTTTATAATGGGCCATCAATATCAAAAGGGCAGATGAGTCAACATCCAACCATAAATTTCCTTATATTAACAACTTTACATAAGAAATATTGTCTGTGTCCATAATAAGTGCTTCAAAATATATCCTCATATTTCAGTTCATGACATACCCAAACAGACTGTGAGCCCTTTCTCAACATCCCGTCCAAGTAAGAGCCCATAATGCTAATGAGCGATAATTAGTAATCTAAACAAATACACAAATTTAGTGAAACTAACCTATTTATATCTTGATTTAAATCTGACCTTTGGACCCACCCCCGCCACACACAAACACCCCAAATGAGTGCAGGTACTACTTAAAAAAAAAAAAAAAAAATCTAAAGGCCTTGGTCCAGCACCAGTATTAACCAGACACCAGTCCCCAACCTAATATTGCAGCCTTTCCCTATAGCAAGCCCCCGCTCAGCCTTGGGAGACAGGTTGCATTTCCCAGAACATGATTGCCTCCAGTACACAAGGATGTCAACTGGGGAAGAAGACGAGGAGCTCACAGATTAAGCAGCACAAGGTTCTCACAAAGACAAATCCAGAAATCAAGCCAAAGCGCATATACCGGTGATCAATCCACCAGATGAGGAACCAAAGGAGAAGCACAAAGCAGAGTTAGGTTCACAGGCTAAAGTAGATCCAGGCAGCACACAATTGAAAGGTCAGCAACAGGCAATGGTCAGCAACAGTAAATCAAATTAAACTCACACCAGCAGCAGATCAGTCCAGCTAAACCCTACAACAAGCACAGAGCACTGGAAGAAGAGAGGCTAAAAAGCCCCAGAAGCCAATGGCAGCCCAGGACTAAGATCAGAAACCATTCCGCTAAACCCTCTTCAGCTCCACAAATCTCAGAGCAGGGGATGCCGAGAGACCATTCATATCCACAGGGAAACCGGGGATGCCACAGGCTGCAGAGCACCGAATTAACAAATATTTGTCTGATCTTCCCTGCTGCTGCAAGTGACGCCAACAAAGAGAATAACAGGGCATGCTGTCCTGCAGTGTCCTACACTACGGAATCGCCATCCAGATAAATGTCGCCTAAGACTAAATTACCCTTTTATTCATCTAAAGTTACTGTTACTGGATTGTCCTATACTCTTTCTTCTTTAACCACCTTTCTACCAATGCTGGAGGCTTATTTGGGTCCATAATATTGGCTGTCAGTGAGAGGGGACTGTTGGAGGCCAGCTGATGCAGGCACTTCTGCAGCACAGAAATGATGAGGCACCCATATGGTGGGCTAAGATAAGAAAAAAAGAGAAGGATGGGTGTGGAGAAAGTGGTGGACTTTACATCTGAATAAAACAATAGGAAAATGTACTAAACTACCTGTAATTTTTTTCAAATCTTTTATTTATGTGCTTCTAGTATTAAAAAAGAGTAGCTCCTCCTCCTAGTTCAGAAGAAGATCCTAAAAAAGGTTTTTCATAATTTAGGGGCATTGTAATGAGATTGACCTACCTTAAGATGTATATATGTTGATACTTGTGGGTGCTGTCTTTAACATTTATATGTGGCATTGACATATACTCGGAGTTGGCACGGTTATATGGAGGAGGGTTTAGTCCTCCTTATCCATTTCTGATATGGCTACTGAAGTTAAATACAAATAAAAGAACATGAATAACTTTATAGAATATTTATTTTGGAGAGGTGAACTTTTTCTTATTGGGATTTGTAAAATATGCAGATTATGTGTGTTTTTCAGAAAGCTTCGTTTTAGGGCAGTGTTAGATGGCATTTTCACTTATTTTTAAAGTTTATAAAATATGGCAAAATCATTTTAAAATGCCATATGTAGTGAATCAGCAATGCTGTACAAGCTAGAACGTGAATAGCCAACAAGTACCATACGTTCAATGCAGCTAGCTTCATGGAAACTCAAGGGTTTTACTACCTTTGATAAAACAGTATATTTCTTTCATATAGAATCTTAATTATTACCATCATAGATCTGAAATTGTTTTCCCCCTGGCACAATATGATTAATCACATCAATTACATTTTTTGATTAACAATAAAAATGATGATTTATGCTTGATACCTTTCCATCCAGGCATGGAAACCCTGGAGCTCATCCAGAAGCAATCTTGAAGGGAACTGATTGTAACAAGGAACCTCCTGCATAGACTCCTACCTCTTTTCTCCTTATCTTCATATAACCTTAGCCATGTGGTTAATCTTTTATTGCCTCAGGCTTCACATGATGTCTCAGCAGGGAGGTATTGGCAGAAATTCTTTATTTGAAGTTGTATATAGTTTTTTTTAATATGTTGGTTATCTTTAAGAACATGCACGTTTGTTTGCTGTCAGCCCACCACAATTCCTGTCCATTACCAAATCTGAAAGAGAACAAAGAGTGATTATGGCAAAAGGAACATTCTAAAGAGAATGTATATCAGATGTCAGATGTAGTGAAAGTAGATGTGTTTGAAAATGGTAAATAGTCAAATCCAGTCAATGTTTTTAAAATGAAAAAGCCACCATCATTTGTTCAATTAATTTCCCTAGTATTTGATGTAATGGCTTTTGTACATTTGACTAAAGTGAATAAGACAATGTATGCTTCCATTAAACCATCAGAGTGAACCAGGTTTATATGAATCATTCAGTCGATGTACAATTAGTAATTTGAATGCCATGTGTGGATGTTAAAAGTTTACCGATATGTACATAAGGAGAAAATGATAGATCTAGGCAAAAATAACCTTCATATTTTTTTTTTAGCTTTTAGAGAATTAAAATTACTTTAATTGGTTGACTGTTTTGCATGAAGCCAGATTTCTAAACTCTACTTCATTTCTGTTCCTTTTGCCTTCACTCAAACACTAGGAAGCATTTTCTGACATATTATAACCAGCCAGTACTGCTGGGGCTTGGTTGTTCTGCTTAATACAAAGGTTCTACCTTCTTGGAAATCAAGGAACATAGGCTTCAAGACTCAAACGTTTTGTGTAGGTTCTCCTGGATATTACATTGGAGATTGTTACTCAGAAATGCTTACCTGAACCTCCTTAAAAGTCTCAACATTAAAAAAAAAAAAAAAAAAAAAAAAATTTATGTCTTATCAAGTAGTAGATAGCCACATTCAACTGGACCTATTCTTGTACTGCTGAAGATGTTTTGCAGCTTTCCAATCTGCTTTATCAGGGTAGCACATACCCTAAAATTTATATCCACTAGGCAAAAACCCCTTTACCCAATCGCCGTGGATTGTAACATGGCAGATGTTGATTGTCCAAGACTAGGAGGTGTACATTTTGTTAAACCATACTGTTCTACTAACTTAATGCAATCCTTGGTACCAGGAAGTCTGTTTAGGTGTCAAACCTTTAAATGAAGTTCCAATTTGTTGTCAAAAGGACCAGTTCGAGATGTAAAAAAAAAATGGCAATATAGATGGAAGACAGATGCAGATGATGTTGAAGGCACCACCCCTGTATAAAACATTTGTTTTAACTTGACATAGATGGCCACTTTTAAACTTTTTTGCTTTGTGTCATAATACATCCTATCTGTATGATTGTGTAGCTTCCAAAAGGCCCAGTTATCCCAATGTCACATCAGTGACTGGCCCACTACTGTGGGATGAGTTGAATAACATGCTCCACATAATTGGAAGTCCTGGGTATGTCCTTTTCCTCTCAATACTGTGTGGTATTGCTGGGGAAGGAAAGGAAAATTAAATTCACATTTACCACTTTCTCATGCCAGGAACCACTGCCAACATGGTACATGCCATTCCTGTAGGGAAGGAATGGGGTGACGATAAGGGGTACTAGTACCACTCACTGCTGCCAGCTGCCACATGGGCAGACTTCCCTGAGAGTGCTCCAGCAGGGAGTCTTGTGAAATTGCAGGTGTGAACCTGCCCTTACTTATATCATGCTAGGCATAATAGGCAGGTAAAGTTTAAGTTAAACCTAGCAATGGCCTTCTCTTATTTTGTTCCTTTTGATCTATTACATATACTCTTGTAGGTGTTTTGTTTTATCTGTTTATTACTTTAAAAAATAATTGTTGATTGTGTTGGAAATCATGTGAGCTATATTGTTTTCAGCTATCTTTTAGGACTACAGAAGCACGCCACTCTGGTATATAGACTATAGAAGAAGCAAGGTTGTCTTGATACAGATGAATAGGTTAACATTGTCATTGTGGAACAAGCAGAGTCACCACTAAAAAAAAACAATTCTTTAAAAAAAGCAAAAATAACTTAGCCTCCAAATCCTACAATATACCCAATTTATTTGGGGAAGTGGGGTGCAGATACCGCATTGCTCTGAATAAGTCCATGTTTCTTGAACTGCTTTACCGTTAATAAATAAATACCAGGAAACATATACAAATACTGCTTGTCCACAGGTATTTCAGAACTAAAAAACCTGAGACGATGCCCCTGATTCATCATTGAAATCCGCGATCGCTGGAAGCGCGATAATACGCGCGACCCGCGATCGCGGATTACCGCGGTCCGGGA
>NC_092867.1:38689459-38693987 GCF_032062135.1 Pyxicephalus adspersus | reverse complement strand
GTTATAAATGTGTTTTAAGTAAAAAGTTTGCATTTTTAACAATTTTAGAAAAGTCTTATAACCTATAACTAGGACCAGTGACATGTGTACACCATTAGTTTGGGGTTGTCAATGTCCTGCCCTCTAGATTCTTTGTTAGATTTTGGATTCTTACACATCATTAACTGGATAAAATAGAAAATTCAGGAGGTGCATGGCAAACTATAATTTCAAAAGTGACAGAAAAAAAAAATTCTGCTCTGTGCACTGGCATGGTTCTTTTAAACTGTTTCTATAATGTTACTAAACTGTTTTAGACCCCAGAATGCATTCACCTTTACCCCTTAGCCTTGCCTTTACCATGATTTCCAAATAAAGATACTTTCACCTTTGTGGGTTCCCCAATTATTTCTTTTCTGATAACTCTTATTCCACGCCTTAGTGGACACACGGGGTCAGGGCCTGTACCTACCTATGAAAAAGACAATAAAAAAATACAGAGAACTAAAAACAGAGTTTTAAAGGTCAAGTAAATTTTTCTGCTTTTCTTTTGTGAAAATAGAGATACCACTATCGTACCATAATTTTTTCCTAGCCTAATAACAGTAATGTAAGATTAGGCCATGTTCCACAATTAAGTGGAACTAAAGTCCCGCTTTTAACATTGGCAATTCAGGCAGGTTGTTATTGCAGAACAAGAAAGGTGAATGCCCCTTGGCATTGGTGCCAGGGAAACCCAGCACTTTCTCAAATGGAAAGTCCATTACTCCTCTCATTGCACAACTGCGGTTACATGCATGTGTAAAAATCAGATGATAGCTGATTGTCTGTTTCCTTTTTTATCCCACATGTTTATATTGGACTGCTTCTCTGATGTGATGACTAATGGCAAACTGGTGCCCTGATTTTGACAGTCTACTTAAAATCTATAAGTACTGATCTGTCAAGAGTGCAGACTCTAGGCATCGGTTGTCCTCTAAGCCCTTAAGGGTGAGGATTTTGTGTTGCTCACAGATACCAAAGTGTGACTTTTGATCTTTATAAAAGCAGGTTCAGCCAAGATGTAAAGTGCTAGGCAGAGTTGCGGTAACTAGAGATTTGTTGGGAGTCAAGCCTAGGTATTGAGAGTTGAGGCAAGGTCAGAATTCGAAGGCAGGGGTCAAGAACCAAAACAAGGTCAAAGGCCAAAGGCCAGCAGAAAGGAGGCTGATAGCAGACAAACATCCAGTATGAAGGTCAAGGATAGCTAAACTAATATAGCAGCCTGATCCTCAATGAGAGAAAGAAAGTAAAGAGAGATGGTGGAAGGTTTTTCTTGGCAACAAGCTGTTTATTCACAGTATTTTTATGTGGTTATACAAGTATGTTTTGTACAGAGGTAAATAAAACTACCTATTTAACAGATACAGATACAGAAAAGGATTGGTCCCTGCCCCAGCAATTTTCTTGTGATAGGTAGGACACTAAGCTAAGTATGAGAATCCTATAATTATGAGTAACAATAGGTTTCAAGAGGAGAATAAAGAAACAAACCGGTAACACATAGTGAAATTGGTCTTGTGTCCCAATGTGTTTCTCTGAATAGGTTTCCCCAGGGGATATTGACGACCATCACACAATGCAGGCTTTTTTAGTCATTGAAGTGGAACCATATTTTATTGCAAGGAAAATGGAGAGAAGAAATTTCAAGTAATACTTTTTCCAAGTGTTTTTCCAATTTTTTTTTTAGACATAGGGTTAATTTGTACCAAATGTGAATAAATTAAATATGTATATGGCCCTAAAAGAGCACATGAAATTATTCTTAGCATGATTTTTGGGAGAATTTGAAGTAGCACCTAGTGGTAGATTTGCACAGATCATCACTATATTACAAGGTTAAACAATTGAGCCATCTGATTGAAGGTTACAGATTTTATTAAATCCTTAGGTTTCTTCTTTACAACCTTTAAAAGCTTTTTGTATTGTTTTTAAAATTGTAGTCACAAAATATTTGAACCAGACAATGGTTTGGCTTGACATGGTTTGACTTTGAGTGTTCGTTCCCTAAACTTTCTAATGTAAGCAGTTTAGTGAAAGCACGTTCAGAGCTGTTATTACGGGGGTCCTATTCTTTTCTGCACAAGCATTGATTTTATTCTGGAAAAGGTGGCAAAACAGAATTATAAGCTATTATTCCTCATGACATATTTCTGCCTATTTTTGTAGATTATTGGACAAACAATCATTATTGTACATTAGCGTCGCTCTGGAGGCCACTTAAATATAATTACATCTAAATGCTACGTAGAATCCTACTTTCAGAGGGTATGGATGTATAGCTTTGTTGTAAAAATGCTCTGTCTGTTTACCCCCATGCTGTCTGTTTCTCTACTTTAGTTATATTATGGATACTTTATTATTTACCGTTTTTTTTCAAGTTTATATTTTTATAAAGCTAAGTGTAAGCTGCTTTTATTTGCCTTCCATACCCTCCAACTCAAAAGAACATGCTCTTTCCATCTATTATTACATACATTACGTTAGACCCAGTGACATCATCATTTATTATCTTTGTCCATCTATGTAATGCAGGCAGAGCATGGCTGGGACTAGAAGGGCATTGCTTCCTGAAATAATCTCAGCATTTTGCCTTGGTTCTTCTGCCA
This sequence comes from Pyxicephalus adspersus, assembly GCF_032062135.1. Lineage (NCBI taxonomy): Eukaryota > Metazoa > Chordata > Amphibia > Anura > Pyxicephalidae > Pyxicephalus > Pyxicephalus adspersus. The sequence continues at coordinate 38,691,360 of NC_092867.1, read as the reverse complement.
AGAGCCCCTAACTTTGATCCAGGCAGTGTGTTTGCCTTTGGAACGAGGCATGCAAATATCAAAATACCCCAATGCCCTTAGAGGTGAACATGGGCCAAGATTATATAGTTTGATAATTTGTAATGTCCAATCAAGCAGATCCTTCTACCTTTTGGCATCTTCACAATGGCCTTTTCTTAACACCATACGCCTCTTATCACCATACGTCCTCTTCCTTTGGTATGTTCCCAATAAAACATTTTTTACAGATCATATGGTTTCTGATAGGATGAGTTGTCATCAGAACATGAATGGAGGGGAATACTCAATTCGACCACCTATTGCAATGACAACTGCCTTAGAGGACCTTCCAATTTTTTAAGATATTTCATCCCATGTCTACAGGGCAGGAAGTAAAAGGTCCCTAATTGGACACTGATGATTATATTAGGTTATCTCAAGTTAAAAAATTGTTTTCTTTAGATATGCTTTAATATCATATTTAGATGAAAGTGAAAAAATCTGTATGGTCTATTGGGTCAAATTGTAAGTTATTTTCAGCCATTTCCAGTATTGTACAATTTAGTGATTTTTATTTACTATTGAAATGTTTATTTATTAGGAGTCAAAGCAAAATTTTATTTAGTTTTCTTAATCCCCCTGGCATTATAGCTCATGGAACAATAGGCATTACAATTGCTGATGGCAACCCCACAGATTAATTGTACTTAGTGGATTTATTAAATGAAAAATACATTTAAAAAATGTATTTTTCATAAAATGTGTGTTGATTATTACCACTAAATTAGGATGGAAGTGTCAGCAAATTATTGTAAGGGCAATGAAAATCCTTATTGTAATAAGGACACCAAAAATACATTAACCAGGGAATACAACTAGTCCTGTAAACATCCCGTTTGGTGGTGAAAGTCAAAGTAAATTTAATGGTCTGCTTTACATGAACAATTTTATGGCTTTGTATCAACACAACAACATAGCCTTTCTTCCAGACATAAAAGGTATATTATTTGTAGTAATGAAATAATGTACTATAAATGGAATTGTGGAAGACAGACGATAACATATTGGTCATTTGAAGGACCTTCTAGCTTTTCCCTTGACTGCTTTTATCACATGGTCTTGAAAAGGTTGAGCACTTAAATATAATTTTAATAAATGTGTTACTTAGGTATTTTATACATTACTGCATTCATGCAAAGCAGTGCTTTAATCCAGAATTATTACACAGTTTTTTTTCTATATAGAATCTTTTAGATGGCGCCTGAACTAATGGATAATAATACTAAAAATATTTATATGATAAAAATGCACAAACTTCCTTGTCCAAAGATATGTGATTCTTTCAAGTTACCTTAATTATTATTGTGGTTACAAGATGTATCACGCAACATTTCAATGGAATATGTGTGCAGAATCGTATTTACTGGGAAAACTTACAGGCAATTATCTTGAAAATAAAACACTAGTCAACAAACATTTTCTTGCCAAACAGAATAAAGTCATTTTAGCTTATGTTTGATGCACAGATTCCAAAAATGGTATTGGGTTTGCTAGATTGGTTCTAGTTTTTGAAATAATGACCTCAATAATAACCTCATAGAAAACTAATAAAACATGAAAATTAAGCAAAATGAAAGTATATATGCCCACGTATACAAAATTAAATTTTTGAAATGCTTAATTTCAATATATTCTATATTCAGTATATTTACAGAACTAATTACAAAGAAGTAATTGAAAAACTATATTTGTATGATTTTCTTTTATGCTGATGATCCGGACAATCACGTTGAAGGCTCCAGCCGTAGTCTGCCATCATGTATCTATCCCATCTGCCCTGATACTGTAAGGAACTTACCCGCCCTGCGAGCCCGCGGTGTCCCTGGGGTTCCCAGCCACAG
>NC_092867.1:38685000-38687143 GCF_032062135.1 Pyxicephalus adspersus | reverse complement strand
GTTAAAAACAGAATTTGTTTATAGTTTGGAATAAAGTATGAAATAATTAAGATGTAACTGCTGTATTAGTTTGACCTCTATTCCCCCAGAGCTTTATACTAACAATCTTGGGGATTTTTTTGTCCAGGCAATGTTCATTCTTTTTCACAAATAATCATGTAAAAAATGTACATCCCTATTTTCACCTCCTAAATTAGATAGAGTGTTCCAGATTAGATACTAATAGTAAGAATGATTTTAGGGAGTATGCTGGTATAATCCTCAGATATTATGAACCCAGTTTTTTATTTATATGAATGTGTTTGGAGTTTCATGACATTTAAATCTAGCTAAGATTTAGAAAGATCAGAAAATTATTTAAACTCAATTATTGCACTAGAAAAGAACCTAAACAAAGTGTCATGTATGCTAAAAAAAAGTCTTAGAGAAGCCTAAAATGTTATCATCGTTATGTACGTAACTCTTGCAACAGCTGGCTTCAAAGTTTATAGAAAGTGATTGCAGGAATTAAACCTGCAAAGGAGTCACCTACTGTTTGTCAAGGAACATACAAGCAAAGACAGAAATTGGGCTTCTGTCACAATGTGTTGTGGACTGATGAGTAAAAATTAGTTATGTCTCCACAATCACAATCCAAATATTTGGATTGTTACAGACACACATTTCAGGAGACGATGCTCAAAAAGAAAAAAATAAAGGGTTATGAAATAGCCTGGTCAAATTCGTAATTTGAGTTGCAATGCAGTTTTGTAGGAAATTGGAAACGGACAGTTCACAGAGGGAAATCCACAAATAGCCTCTGATTCAGTTATTTTCAATGCTTGGACTTTCAAATCTGAGTTAAAGTGAGGCCTAAATGCACACAGCAAGCAGCCATTGTGAACTATATGCATTAACAATGGGTTCACAAAGAATGCTGCCAGTGCCATAGTTAATGTAAATTGATTACAAACGAACTAATCTGTGAATATAGTGGTTAAAAGTTGGTGTAAGACACCAGTAGGAAGTTATGCAAAATGTCTATGATACTTTTTTCTGCAAAAGGTAACAATACTAGCTTATATGGCCAATGGCAGTTTTTCCAAAATATAGCTGTACATATATTGATATTTTTATTAAATAATTGAAAAGGCAAACATTATTTCTGTTTTCTTTCAAGTATATTATCTTTAGTTTTAGACTTTTTGTTTACGTATGTTGAAAAAGTCAATAGTTCCTTTAGGGTGTGCATACGTTAGATCCTTTCACTTTGACATTGCTATCCATATAAACTCGAAATTGTTAAAATACTACTTAAGTTTTTTAACCTTGGCTTAGGATAGTTAACTTTATATTGTTCTCTTTTAACATAAAAATGCTTTGCTAACATTTCAGATCTGTTAACAAAAATTAATTTTTTGAGAAACTTTCACTTTCGTTGTCAAAGAACACCCATCCAGTCCTTGGAGCAGTCTTTACCTTACATTAATAAAACACATACCAGAGGTTTAGGAAGTTAGAGTGGACTTCTTGTACCTCTGAATCCACACTGAAACCAAATCAAAACCCAAACTTAGAATGCATTTTCTGTATTGACCAATATTACAAGGTGAATGTCTTTTCTTCATATTCCCTGTAAATGTTCCATATAGATGTGTATTATATTTTCAGCTCGACAGAAAATGCTAATGTGCTGACTGATCCAGAGCAATCCGTAGAACTGACAGGTCTGAGAAGTGAGATGAGACAATTTCATTTATGGATTAAAGAAGAATGTTAACAGCTTGTTTTAAAGGAAGAAAGTAGGGTCCTTAAAATACCAAATGGCTTAGCTGACCTACTTAAGAAAACCCTTGAGGAACGGTTGTCTTCTAAACACAAAGATCCCCTTGAGTTCATCCCTACCCCATGGTAGTGTTGTATGTGTTGGGAGGTCTGCCTCAGAAGTGCATTGTACAGGTATTAGCAAAGATTAAATTACAGGTTAAATGGAGGGTAATGGCACATTAACACAAGCATTCTAATAGCTCAGAGTGTCACTTAACTCTGTTAAAATAGTAAAACAACGGCAGGAATGTTCAGCGTCTTGGTGGAGCCAAACAGCATGTTAAGAGTGGATTATTATTGAAGCTTTAACACTTGACAGGTTAAAGTGTCCTTCAGA
>NC_092867.1:38682448-38684103 GCF_032062135.1 Pyxicephalus adspersus | reverse complement strand
AAGGAACATGTAGATTGGAGAGGAGAAAAGTGTGATCGATATGAGTTTGAGTGTTGAACGCGCAAAAGGAGAACATAAAAAATTGCAGTTAAATTTTATTTTATTCTTTTATTATACAAATCCAACACATTTCAGGGATTCAACTTCCCTTTCACCAGGGCTTGATACTGTTGAATAAAATATGTACTGGACTGATTTGGAAATTGGAGGGATCCTGAGGGTTAAAAATCATGACCACTATAGATGCTAGTTAACCATTTACCTGTCTGCTACTGAGAGTGGATACAGATACAGATTAGGGCTTAGTATCTAATGCCGGATGTTGCTGTCTGGTATACTTAGGTTGCACAATCTAGGAAAAGCAGGAGTGTTTAAAGCAGTTGATGGGCAGAATATGAAAACACCACTATGTTTTCATGCTTGGGGAACTGAAAGGTTCACCTAATATGACTGGATTCTTACTAATAAAATAAATAGCACTGTTTTGCATTTGCACAGAGAGGCTGCAAACGGTAGACCGTTCCTCACTGCTGTATATCTGAATTTACACTCACATGCCTTGTTTATAGCAATGAAATTAAAATGCTTGCTTTGCTAGGAACCAGAACTACTGAATGTAATTTTCTGATTGGAGGTTACTGCAGAATGGGTTGTGGAGAAAAGTATAAGGAAAAATAATTATAACGACCATAATAACTTGGATATCCTACCCTTTTGGTGCTTTATTTAAAAAGTGGAGTACCCTAGCACTTAGACACATAATAGGCTGTTATTTTTTTAATTATCCTCCCTAACAACCAATTGGTAATTATCTACAGCGCTCTAGAAGGCAATTTTATTAAAATTACCAATTCATTTGTTGACTATTGTGCAAGAATAAGCATGGATGGCACATAATGATCAGCATTCAATGCTATTGAAATTTTTAGCATCCTTTGTTAATTTCCCTGCTTATTTTAATATTACACAGGGGTCACTTCAGTATCATATCTCCCACAGTAGCAGCAGAACAAGTATTAATCAACTCAGTGCTAAATAGTGTTTGTCTTTGGCAAAATGGACATAATAGACAATAGTGAATTCAGCATCAGTAATAGTAGTGGCAGCAAATTGAAATTTTTTGCTTTATCTGAAACCATAGTTTTCCATTTCTTTTTACAATCTCTTTAGCTGCCCCCCTTTCTTAGCTGCTTACACGTTTTCTCTATGCAGCCACACACATACAATTATTTCACTCGAATGTGCGTCAGAGAAAAAAAACAAGCTTTATTACGCTTGATTGAAGCAATCAGTACACTTTACACGTCAGTCAGGAACATACAAAAGGCCAAAGGTATGTCATTTAATATGAACTATGGAAGGCACATAATTGACTGCTATTAAAATTCATCTTTTACCCTCAGTTATAATGCATGTAAACCATAACAACAAATCTCACTTGTTTGCTACCTTTGTACCTGTAAAACCAAAATGCATTTAAATGTATATTTATACAACAAAAAATGAAATCTCAAAAACACCAATGGCTTTTGCTGTAATCCTTGTCACAGCAGCTAAGCAGTTTGGGGGTCGCTGGAATTTTGGCTATGGTTAAATAAATGTTGTTGGGTCCATGGTGGTCTTTCATTTGGTATTAGTGGTTACTGGGGCTTGGT
>NC_092867.1:38678668-38681462 GCF_032062135.1 Pyxicephalus adspersus | reverse complement strand
AACTGTCCTTCTTCTTGCAGACCTTGTAGACTGAAATGGGTGGTAATAACTTCACAGCAATTGTGAAGTTTGGTACATCAGTGTATTTGCAGTATATATATATATATATATATATATATATATATATATATATATATACTTATTTATTTTTATTTTTTAAATTTAAAATAAGCTTGTAATAAATTACATACAAAGATTTATATTTTCTGTTTAACTATCTTTATGGATGTTTTAATATCTTAATCCAGACTAAATGTTTTGTCCATTGATTGGGAATGATCCAGATGATTCTTTATCATTTTAGTATTTTGATGATGTATGTATGTATGTATTGATCAATAGATTGGACATGATTTATTAAAGTTCTACAAGAAAACTTTATAAATCAGGCCCATTGTTCCAATATCCATTCTTGCAAATTTCATTCACATTAGGCATCACTTAGCTTGATCATAACTCAAGTAGTAAAAGGAAGAGCAATAGAAAGAAGAGGTGAAGCACAACATTGGTAAATATAGAATAGGATTGAATAAGAACAGGACTGAAAAAACACTATTAATCAGAATTACCTTCGAAAATTTCCTCCTATATTAGAAGCCTGCTGTAAAAGTGTGTATACAACTTCTAATTGCTTACAAGGATATCCAAACTGAACTGATATCCAAAGGACTGATATACAAACAGTCCTCTGCTCAGCAGTTATTACCAATGAAAGCAATCACATAATGTAATTATGATTTCGGTGTACAGTGTGATAACATGTAAGGTTCAGTGAGTGCTTTCTGTAGTTAAATGCTATTATATCAGCCAGACTTCTGAATTTACAGGTAAGTGGTCCAGTAGCTATAGTACTTACAAAATGCTTTCAACAATGTCTAATTGTTGGCTTTTCAAAACTCTTACAATGATCCTCACAAAGGATTAATAAATGCAGTAAAAATATTTATACTTCTTCCAGTACACTATAACCACATAAACTGCAACAGTCAACCATCACTTTGGAACTTTTCAGATGCACGAGATTACCAAAATTTTATATTATTTACTGTGTATACAATGCATAGATCAAAGATGATAACAGTATATTGGGGTAGATTACCAGTTTTCTCATTAAAACCACCATGCCGCTGGTCCATTTTTACACTGCTTTATCACCAGATTTTTATCAGGTCACAAATGTTTGTTCACATATTTTTTTACACTCATACTATTGTGTGATGACATATTTGAAAGTGCTACTTAGTATATATCCAGATTGATAGAAATTAGTTTGCAGTGGTGGAACCAAAAGAAAAAGTAACAAGAAGTGCAACAGATGTAACTATAAATGAAGCAAGTTTGTGATTGAGTAGAATGTAACATAAAAAAGTAACACTTACAAAAAAAAAAACATCAAGCACTAAAGATTCAAACTGACCTGTAAAATGGACTGGAGATGTGCACAGAACAGGACGTAGGTGTGTGCTAATCAATTGCTATCACCTCACCATTGAGGTTAACATCTCCTTCTGAATCGTGCAGCTGAAAATTAATCGCCTTAAATGGCGTATTCAGAATTTTTGCTCTTCTTTGCAGGAAACCGGCAGGCGAGTTCACTAGAACTTGCGCCTGACTCGTGCTATAAGAGTTTGCTTACCGGCACGTACTTACGCGTGTCGAGCGTACGGGCATTTCATTGATGAATCAGGCCATTAGAGTCAGTGACCCCTGTCACGCTTTTTAGGTGTTGCCACTGCAACTATCTCTTCTAACAGTGCTGATACAGGAGGAAGTTGAGTTATTGGTCTGTTATCCATCTGCTTCTTGTTCCAACATTATCAATCTCATCTAAATGCTCTGCACATTTTTGCTGGGGGATGACATTTTTGCAATACCAGATTTTTTTTCTGACAACCTGCTGAGAAGTATACTTCAGTAATCCTATTCTACATTACTAATCGACATTCTAAAAACTCCAAGACCGCTCATTAGCTGTAAGGAGAGACCCCACTATGATATGCTAATCACGTCCCTCTAAATATTTTTATATATGTTTATTCTGAAACTAACTTCTGAAATATTCACTGTGCTAGGATTAGGTTTTTAAACTTAGGAATCAATGTTGTACTTCATAACTGAAATAAAATCATCTTACTATGGGCAGAAGTACAAAAAAATCAATACATTTCATTAAAGGTTTGTTCCCATGGCACCCAACCCTGTAAGATTACAGTACATAAGTACTGAAGTAATTTCACCAACAAACAAAAATATGCTTTTATATTTAAAATATCTCCTGTGCACATGAAGAAATCAAAATATGTGAGTAAGATATATAAGGGATTTTGCATAAGACAACGGCCGCCAACAGGTGGCCCGCAAGAAAATTTTTGTGGTCCGTGGCTCTGGTCAGTGCACCCTTGAGTGGGGCAGGAGAAGGACCTAGCAGGGGGAACGCACCAGCCAGAGCTGTGGAACATGTCCCCAGTACAGTTCCCAGGCTCAGGGAGGTGGGCGGGCTGTGTCCCTGCACACAACCCGCCCACTCTCCCATCGCAGGCTCAGATCTGCGATGGGACAGTGAGTGGGGTTATGTCATAATGATGTCACTCTGGGGGAAGTTTCTCCCCCCAGAGTGACCACATGCACGGTTAGGAGCCAGTACTTTTATTGGTCCTCTGAACCAAAGAGGTTGCCGACCACTGGTGTAGAAACCCTGATTTACTAAAGTTCTCCAAGGCTGGAGAGAATACACTTTTATCAGTGAAGCTCGGTTATCCAGCAACCCTGAAATGGATTTCCTAAAAGTCATTTG
>NC_092867.1:38677654-38678660 GCF_032062135.1 Pyxicephalus adspersus | reverse complement strand
TGATGAAAGTGTATTCTCTCCAGCCTTGGAGAACTTTAATAAATCAGGGCCAAAGTGTCAAGATTTATTTATATTTTTTTCTTGTCTTGTTTTGATAAAGTGGGTATAAAATACACCTGTAGCTGCTCTTTGTTAATGACTTTCATAACCTTATCACATATAAAGACTTTTGTAGGGCTACCTCAACTCTCTGAAACACTCTGCCTCGACCTATTCAACTTCCACTTACATTCTGTACATTTCAAAAAACCCTCAAAACTCATCTTTTCTGGCTGGCCTACCCATCTTCTTCTGTCTTTCAAAACCTCTCCACTTACCCACCATTCCATATCCCCCATCCTATTCTCTGCTACTTCCCCCAACTTCTATACAACTTTGTATCTGTTCTGTCATTTACCACCCCTGTTTAATGCACAGTGCTGCTTAATATGTTGGCGCATTATAAATACTGGTAATAATAATTATAATATTTGATTTGAAGTACTGTCTGATTTGTATTGCTGTGTGTTCCCAGTGGGAAGATTTGCCGTCACTTCAATCCTTCCAGCAGGTTGGTCAAATAAACTCAGTCGGTAGGAAGTGGTGGACATGGCGCTGTGGTAATGTCGCTGTGGTCCTCCCAACTGTTCCCAACTGCTCCAATGTCTCACCCTCAGCCCAAGTCTCTCAGCAAAAAATTAAACTAAATTACTGTTCAAGTACAATCTTTAAAATACAAAGTGCTATATGTACTTTGTACATAAATATATCCTTGGTCTTTCAAAGAACTACATTTAAAAGAAATATGTAGACTGGTCTGTAAAATTTTCGCATCCTCAGGAGTTCCTAGGAGTACGCAAATCTGTAAAGAAACCGTACACATGCAATTGTTGTTTCATAATGTTAAATGAGTATTACCAATAAATATCTGCACAATCATTGTGATAAAAATACCTATAAATATTGGTGCAGAAGTGGTAAATGTGGAAAAAAGAGGGTAATTGCGGACCACAGAGCTAACCATTCA
>NC_092867.1:38676477-38677401 GCF_032062135.1 Pyxicephalus adspersus | reverse complement strand
AAAAACAAGGTAAAAGAATGACACATAATCTTGAAGTTGGGAACAAGCCACAAGATAGACAGGCAGAAACATGCGAGTTAGTAGATTGAGAAGTAGCAGGAAGATGTGTGAAAATTCTAAAAGGCACCGAAAACATTTGAGGTTGCAGAGGTTACGGGAGGCACTTGTGGTCAAAGGCTGAGCCAGTATTAGGGTAATAAAACTTAGCAAGGGGCACAGGGAGCTGAAATGCTATGCATTTGGGACTCCCATTTCATTATTCCCCAGGACCCTATTTTGACTGAAATTGTCTCACAGAAGGCACTTGGGTTCAAAAGAGACAGTCACCTGAAGGGGCAAAACCTCTTCAGATGGCCATGTGCTGGGGTTGTACAAAAGGGCATATTCATCCAAATGTGTTTAGAGCAGAATGATGTCTAAATCATCCCTCTTTAAGACAAGAGGCAGGTTAAGTTATGAAGTGCAATTTAGATTCTTCAGTTTTTACTGTTTCCAAGTTATCGTGACACCCACCCCAACCCTGCCAATATTAAAGGAATTTTTAGAAGAAGAGCAGAGAAAAGAGAAAGCCACCATAAGTTTACAGTAGTTATGTATAAAAACAGTATAAATTTTATTATTCTTCGAATACAAAAGGCTTTAAAACAATGATAGGTTTATATTACAAACTGACATGATAGAAGACTCTATTCAGACTATATACGTAATTAGTAGATTTTACAGACTTGCGTATAGCTCTTGAGACAAGAAACGGGGTCCTTTCCTGACACGTTTCGCCCAATTAGGCTTCCTCAGGGGATATAGAGACCATAGGGTATGATATAGTGTTAGATTCAAGCCAGTTCAATTATAATTGATGTAACAATGGCATAGCCATTTGGATGTATTTGGTCTTCGAAATAAAAACTTGGTAGTGTGTTATTT
>NC_092867.1:38670427-38675326 GCF_032062135.1 Pyxicephalus adspersus | reverse complement strand
AAAAAAAAGTGAATCAGTTTTAAGATGAAATCAGTCTGGTGTTTTCAATCAATAGGATGACAAATGTGTGTGAGGTAGAGACCCTATTTTTTTCATAATGGGGATCCAGCAAAGCCTGATCACACATACAACACATTTTTGGATGTTTACCATGGCTCAAACAAAGAAGATGTCAAAGAACTTCAGAAAACGATTTATTCATTGCCATTGAGCTGGAAAAGGTTACAAGACCTACAAGAGCTCTAAAAAGTATGGACTCCACCAATAGTCAGACAGCTTGTGTACAAATGAAGGAAATTCAAGACCGTTGTTACCCTACTCAGATGTGGCCGGTCATTAACAAGCGGTTACAAGAGAACCTCAAGGTCTTACATTGGTGAATGTTGATGATCATGAGTCCACCACCAAAAAAACATTAAACAGCAATGGTGCAAATATCTGTAAGGCTGCGCCACCTGGCAGGTGACGCAGGATTTCCAAGGGCACAGAGTGGGTGTCTCTTGGTCTTCAGCAAAGCATCCTGCAAGGGGTGATGGAAGGGTGTCCAAGCACAGGTCTGGGCAGGAGGCAGGCAAGACTGGTTCAAGTCCAAACACAGGTCAAAACAGGCAGGTGTAGGTTGAGGTTAGGCACAGGTCGGAGATTCAAAAAGGCTCAACGGAGGCAGAATATAGCTGAGCATGTCCCGGGCTAACAAGGCTGGGAATCTAGCAACCAAAGCCTGGAATCAGAGGGGTACAAAAATGCTAACAGCCAATAGCAGGACAAGATTGGAACCAGGAAATAGATCGCTCATTAGCTGCTGCAAAATTCTAAAATGCCATTTAGCTGTGCACAGCCTCAATTTAAGTGTAAGGGATGCTAAGAAAGACACATCTGTGCACAGCTAAAGGGACGCTGAACATGCTGCAAGCAGCTGGACAGATGATTGAAGTGCTATCAATATCAGGGTAGCAAGGAGAAAAGCCACTGTTCTCTCACCAAAATATTGCAGTTTGCTAAACATCTTGTGGACAAATCTAAAGGGTATTGGAAGAATGTTTTGAGAATGGATAAAGCCAAAATAAAACCTTTTGGCTTAAATGTAGTATTCAATTTAAAGAAACAAAAACACTGCATTCCAGCAAAAGAACCTTATCCCATCTGTGAAACATGGTGGTGGTGATCTGATCTGTGCCACATCTTGTCCTGGACAGCTTACTATAATGAAAAACCATGAATTCTAAACTATACCAAAGAATTCTAAAGGAAAAAAACATCTGTCTGTGAAATGAATCTCAATAGTGGGTCATGCAGCAAGGCAATGAGTCCAAACACACAAATCATTCTACCAATGGTTAAAGAGGAATAAAGTGAATGTTCTTTTTTTTTGTATAGACATACATATAATACATATACCACTGTGCCATCAGCATTGGAGCCCCCCTTTGATTTCTGTGAATTCCATTTAATCCAGCTAAACTACCTGATTTTAAACATGATTCTATTTCTAAGTAATATTGGTGTGGCAAATCTATTCTTCCTTTAGCTGAAAGAGCACTGTTGGACGTGAAGGCTCTACACCGTGGTCTCCATTTTTTGAATGCGATGTCCAACAGAAAGTGTCTTGATATCTGCTTCCTTCCTGAATAGGTCCCTCATACAATCTATGTATTACCACATTTTCTTATAATGCCAATGTTATATTAGGTTGCAAAGCTTCATGCTGCCTAAAGCAGGGTATGTAATCAGTAGCTGCTTCCCATTCTTGAAGTTCCAGAAGCTTCATAGTCATTTACCAGTAAAGGAAGGTCATCATTTCGGTCCCCATACATTATGTGTGGAGCTCCTAATTCATATAGGAAAAGCTGACAAATTTGCACTTGCTTCTGGGCCTGTAGATCAATAGGAAAAATCTAATAGGCAATCAACTCTCATAATGGCAATTCTTACTGACTGCAAGGTTAAAGAGCTTTGAGGGCAATTCATTATACTACCCAATTAGAAGAAAAGGTAGAAAAGCCTATTTGAAGATATATGATAAGTTCATATAGCACTCTGGGTACATTATACAGTGATACAGACAAGACTTTTTTTAATATTATTATTATTATTACTTTTGACCATTCAATAGTCAAGGACAAAAATGGGCCCAATTTATTACAGCTCTACAAAACTGGAGAACTTTAATACAGGTTGTCTTGACCACTCAGGTTCTCCCATAATAGTCTATCTTCTCTGGTCTTGGAAAGCTTTAATAAATAAGGTCGCATGTCTTCATTTCATTGAAGCTGACAATTAGCACATCATTAGAACATAAAAACACAGCGCGCATCTAAACTTAAGTAAAACAAACTGTGTAAAACAATTTACTTCCCTAGTTAATTGGACGTTCTTTAATTTAAAAACAAATACTGTGAACTTTTTTTTTGCTGACCAAATGGTTTTGTCAATGCATGCAAGAGGCCAGAAATGTGAGCATCAGTCACATCTGATTTTTTCTTTTTTTTACTGTTGTTGCTATATTTCTGAAGGATTTGTGTTTATCTTTCAAGCTTTGTTCTCTTTTAGACAGAAGATTTGAGGAAAGTGATTGATTTTTTTTGCCCGACTACCTTTTAAGTTAAAATTTTAACAAGAGAAGGAAGCTTCAAGTTGAACGGAGAATGGCTCCACTGCTTTTTTTTTCCAAGTTTCTATTGTGTAGTTGATTCTTGAGGTCTCTGTGCCAAGTGTCCCTGTGTTCCATTTACAGAGAAAAGAGCCATCCCAAATTCTAAGGACTAATAGTAAAGACTTAATGGATTTTAATAACTTTTCCTGGATGCTTTTTGCATTAACCATCCTTAATAAAGGGTTGCATTAGATATATTTATATCTAGTATCCATCAAGTCAACGGCATGTGAGTTGTTTTTTCATATGTGGAAATGTTAAAGGTAAATATGTGCTTAAAAATAAGGTACCCATAATATTACCTCACATTATCTAAAACTGGTATCGGCCCTTTAAAGTTGTTCCCTGTATTGGTGATGTGACTATTGTCTTGATTGGCCTAGGCACAAGGAATAACAGTGTTTGAGCAATGTGCTTCCTCTCTAGTTCAGAGCCTACTGCCTTTACAATTCCCATGTCTTCAATGTCCCTTGTGTCTTGCAATTCCTGTTATTCTGTGATCCTGTTCCCACTTACCCTTATGCCCCTGTGCTCCTGCTAGCTACTTTTTTAGTTGCTCTGCCCTCCCCGACCTTTGTCTAGTTCCTGACTCTATGTTTTTGACCTAATCTAGGGTTGCCTGCATTAGTGTTCCTGAAGGTTGCTACCTAGAAGCCATCTCCAACAAAGTTCATCATCCCATGCAGGGTGCTACGATGAACTCTGGTTAGTTGCATAGTCTCTTTGTAGGCTTTTTACCCTCTTCCACCTATTTTACTGAGCACCCACTACCTAAATAAAGCAAATTATAGTCCATTTAGATTTGTTATTTTAATATATAACCTAAAGTATTTGTCAGTAAACTAAAGTTATTTTAAAAGTACATTGTTAAATCCATATTATTATTGGAAGGAGTTTTGAGGACTGACTTTATTTTTGAAGACCGACTTTATTTCCCCATCCAAAATTTTACAGATATCTTTAAAGCAGGAGTAGATAGAATATCTTGCACTGGAGTCCATCCTGAGTGGAATATAGCCTAAGTTTAGGGTGTTTTCATTCAATCTGGGATGGAAAGATTCCCCTAACTTTCTATCCCAGATACAAAACTGGTAGTGGAAATCTCCCAAAACTGAGGCTATATTCCACCCAGAATGGACTCCACTGCAAGATATTCTATCTACTCCTACTTTAAAGATATCTGTAAAATTTTGGATTTTCCCTGTTCTGTATGCAATGGTCACTAGGATAAATACTATGGGTACACAAACGGCAACAAAAAAACTTAAAGCACATTTTTCTATTTTATGCTATCAAGAATCCAGAAAAAATGTCTGAGCTGCGGTTTTACTGTAAATACCGAGAATTCTGCACACCAAAACAGATTAACATTGTAAAGACTTAGCTAATATTAATAAACTATTAATGGTGCCTAAAAGACTGAAGAAAGATTGTAGTAGTCACAAAGCATTATGATTGCAAATAAATGTGCAGCTGCCATATATTTAATGCAAATTTTAACACAGAATCCTTTTTTACTTTACGGTTAGAGCATCTTTTTTCGACTAATTATATTGAAAGGGACAAAGTTCATTCAAAAAGTTTCAGCAGTCCTGACACATTTAAAACCTATTTTTAAATTCAGGTTAAGGCTCCAATTTTTTTGGAAGTGGAAGTTCAGTAATTTATATGCCCCACTTCTGTCACATTTTATTATATTAAGCCCGAACGTTACATTTCAGACAGAGCTAACTCATGCAGTGCATTGCAGCAATCCTGTCCTGGTATATTGAAGTATGGTAATGTGTTACATTTAGTGATTAACTCACTATCATTGGAAAAGGTTAATGTGTTTAAGCCGACCCACGTAATTGCATTGCAATTGACATTCTGAATGGCACCCCAATGCACATGCCCAATGTATGTGTGTTGGAATGTGGCATAATGCATTGATGCATGTCTTATTACAAAGCACTTAATGTATGGTAATGCATGTGTACTAGTGAACCACAATGGAATTGAATGAGTCCTTATGGTTTTTTGGAAACAAAGTGATACATCAACACATTCTCACTTTCTATTTTCTTCTGCTCTATCTACAGTCAATGGAAATAAATAGAAAAGTGAAGTATTTTGATATATGAGAGAAAGTACTTTTCTTCTACATGGCATGGCTAGGATGGTGTTTGGCCCATCATTGCAACAGGAGGGTGGGAAAAGGTCCATATGTAACCTCCACTAACACAGACCTTCCTTAAAATCAAATA
>NC_092867.1:38668247-38669501 GCF_032062135.1 Pyxicephalus adspersus | reverse complement strand
TTAGTTTCACGCCAATTATCAAAGTGTATCTAACAAAAATTCATGAAACTAAATTTGATTTAGAGTTATTGAATGTAGTTGTTAATTTTTGTCTAATATTTTTGTACCTTTTCAACATTAAGCCATGGTGGTGCCTTGTCAAAATTCTATACCATTGACATTATGCACATCTTGCACCACCACGATTCTTTGCAATGCACAGAGCTAAATAGAACATTTAGTATGCATGTCCCGTTTTAAATTTGTTTTTCCAGTTAATACCTTGAGTTTATGCTGGATATTTAAAGATCTTCACAGAAAACCAAGAGTCACTATTATTAAGTATTTATTAAAATTTGCATTTAATTCTATTTTACGTCTTTTGAATTACACACTGCGTCACTCTGCACGCTGTTTCAGCCATTTGAAACAAATACATTTGCGCTGTAAAAAGTGAAAGAAATACATTTACAAGTGTACATGTAATTTTAAAATCATATTCCTTTCTTGTAATTGCTTTTTTAGATAGTGTTGTTAGAATAATTTCTTGTTTTCATAGTGATGTGGCATATGTAATTAGTTGTTGTATACTTTGCAGTGTATGTAGCCACTTGATGAATACAGGATTTTCTTCTCTTTTGCAACTCTATACCTTAAAGATGTGGGCCTTTGTTAGCAGGCCCCTTTGACCCCTTTGATGGTGCCAATCATTTTACTTGTTATATGTTTTAGATGATGCTTTTTCTTTACTGTCTTGGGCAATTAAGCATTGTTAACAATACATAATTAAATTCATTTTCAAATTTAATTGTAAGTTCTTGGATTTGATTTCTTCTTGCAATCACTATACAGTTGAGCTCAGACAGGCAGAAGAAAAAGAAATCAGTAAGCTCATAAGTCTTCTATATCTCCTTCCAGTGCCCAGAAGGGAGGTCTCCTGGCATGCCAGACAGGACTGTGCTATGTAGAAGAGCTATGTAAATCTCAGAAATAATTTAGACTAATATAAAAATATTTGGCAGGTAAAACAGTTTCAAAAGATGTATTTCATGTACACTTGTGATCCAGTTGGGACACAATATACTGGCCTGTGCACCACACTTGTAACTCCTATGGGTGGTATGAGCAAGATATATTGGCTTTACTGTCTAAATCTAGGGGGATTGTGGATGGGATTCTCAGTCTCTTGTGATGTAATAGTGAACATTTTAACTTTTTATGAACAAGCTGAGGGCTGACTCTTCCTTTCCTGCCTCAGTTCCTTTTTAGGCTTTA
>NC_092867.1:38610061-38667326 GCF_032062135.1 Pyxicephalus adspersus | reverse complement strand
TACTAGGTCTTATTTTCGGGGTAGGTCTTATATTAGGGCAGGTTGGGGGAAAAGTGCTAGGTCTTATTTTCGGGGTAGGTCTTACTTTCGGGGAAACACGGTATGTAAGACTGAGGAGATCAGCAAACAATTTGCTGATAGTGATGGTTGAATTACCATAAAACTTTTTTGCATGGAAAAAGCACAGATACCCCCTTTAAAGTTAGTGCAGTGTAATCCAGCCTTGCCAAGAATAAATGAAATTGAGTGATTGGTATAGTTTTTAAATGATGTCCATGCTAGATTCTTTTCCCCAATGGACAACAGGTGGGGAGTGTGGATACTCGCACTGAGCTCGTCTTATCATTGCTCTCTCTGTTCCCCTGAAAACATTAAGATCCTGATATTACTATACTAACTATACATGTACAAGAGGTTTATAGGCATTTTTTATTTTAAAGCCTATGTCTGTGAATAGTTATTCGTTTATAATTAACCGAAGCAATCTATTGCAACGAGGCTGTTTCTGGAAAAGTTCAATGGGCCTTATTTATTAAACCTTTCCAAAGCTGGAGAGGATACACGTTAATCAGTGAAGCTGGGTAATAAAGCAAACCAGAAATAGATCTGGTCCAAGATTGAAAACATTTGCTAACAACTAGCAAATGACTGGTTTGCTGGATCACCCAGCTACACGAATAAAAGTTTATCCTTTCCAACTTTTCTACACAAAATAGTGCACTAAAGACTGTATATCAACAAAACAGGGTGCGGATGAGAGGTAGACAGAAGGACCCACAATCTTTGTTAGCGGTGCTCATTTGCCATGGGTACTAAAGGCGCTTGTCCCAGACAGCCATCCTCCCTGCAAAACCCTTACATATTACACCCCCTTATATCTATTTATTTTGGTATTACTGTTACAGCTTCACATGGTTATTTATATTTGTTTTATATCATGTTTTATTACATTGTGGTTTGAATAGAAATCTGCTGATGTTTTCATACATTTATTATTAAACACATATATGTATACTGATGTAAATAATGTACCACATTCCTATGATACCCTTCACATGATGTCTTCTTTAAACACACAGCTACTGTGCAATGTGTTTCTTCTTTTATAGCACCCTGGAGAGATGACAAAGCTTTTTGTTAGAAACTTTGCTCTTAGAAATGAGCTGTTTTCAGCACTTAGTCCATAGAAAGTGTGGGATTGTCCCCAGCTGCAGAACCCTGTGGGACTGACCTCCATGATCCCAATAAACTTCTAATGGAGCAATGTCTCGCCATTGAAGTCTGACTTGTGGTTAGTCAGCAGTATTAAGCCTTTATTGGAAAAGATGGACTGGGTTTACTACTTAAAAACAAAGTTTTACCTTCCAGAAATCAAATGCTTTAACTTAACTTGTTAGGATTTTTTAAAAGGTGCATTGAAAGTTTCACTGTTGTTGACAAGTGGCAACTAACATAGTCAAAGGCAAACTGATGGTCTATTGTAAGTTAAATGTTTGTCATCTACTCCATTTAGGAGAAATAACTTTCGTTCTTGGCTGCAGCTTAGCAAGCTTTGTTTGCTTTACTATGTGGTTGTTTCAAAATGCACCTGAGATGTTGGTACTGATTTTTTAATTTGTTGTGGTTAACGATAGAAAAATGACACAATGCTAAATTTATAATCTGGTGTATAGATTTATTATTGTCTATTTTTTTACTTGTCGTACTCAGAAAAGGAACACCACTAGCCTTGAACTGGATGATCTGCAGCCTGCATCTTTAGTACCCTTGGCTGAAATCTTCTTTTTTTCAATGAGTGCCTACTTATATATATATCAATACCTATGTAATTTTAAGGTCATATTTTTAACATCTCCTGTAATGACTGAGCAAACCAATCATTAATCTATTTTCCAAGAGCTTATGGGAACTGACTGGGAACATTTTGTCAAGGATTGATTTTGGTCAGGGGGCTTTGAAGATCACTGAGGATGTAGACTTTCTGGTAAGGGATGCATTTCCATCTTGCCACTACTTTAGGCTTCAGGCAAATTCTACAGGTTTGAGTGCAGTGTTCACCTAAACCCGTCTTCCATTGTAGCATTCACATTCACCATACCTTTATTCCTTTAGTATTAGTTAGGCAAACATTGGTCATCCCTGTTATATAATATTAAAAATGTTCTGCTGGGTAATATTAGCACGTATATATTAACTCCTTTATCCTAATTCTTATAGTTGTCTCAGCCTGTGCTCCCTGTCTGTATTAAATTTGGACCTAGGCTTGCAATGTAAAATTTTCTTGGTGGCTACTAGGGATGAGCGAGAATGCCTGACATTCTTGCGAAATTTTCCCCGACCTTCCGATGGGTCTGCAAAATTTTGTCGAACCGGTTTCGCCAATTCCATTGAAGTGCAGGTTCTCACACTCCCTGGGTTGATAAGTACAGCCCGGGGAAAGTGGAAACTTGCAGTCACAGCTGATTGGAGGCACGCAATTGCTTCCAATTAGCTGTGACAGCAGGCGAACTCTCAATGGAGTTTCTCCATTGAGAGTTCATCTGAGTTCAGTTCCTACGCTCCCTGGGTTGATAATTACAACACGGGTAGCGTGGGAACCTGCGGTCACAGCTGATTGGAGGCAAACGAGTGCTTCCAATCAGCTGTGACTGCAGGCGAATCTGAGTTCAGTTCCATCTGAGTTCAGTTCCCACAGTCACTGGGCTGATAAGTACCGGGCTGATAATGCAGTCACAGCTGATTGGAGGCACACGAGTGGTTGCTGTGGGGGACTGGATGTTGCTTCCCTAATCCTCAGGGGCCTATGCACTATTACCTGCTATCTGTTCTGTCTAATGGAAGGCCACTGGTTTTGCAAAGGAATGAACATTGTAGATTACTACTATTTTGGGTATATCCTGGCAGGTCTCGCACGTCAGTTGACTGTACCACTGAAGTCTACTGAAGCCCAAGATACTGGGTTCTCCCCAGTGTTCCTTACTCAGACCAGTCCCCTGTGATCCTACCCTAGCCTGAGAAACTATAGCAGGGGTATCATCATCTCCAAAGAATTATTTTAAAGTTTTTGAAAGCACTCTACTTTCTTTTAAATACAATAGACTTCCCTGAGTTCACTGTATTATTGTCAGTACTGCTTCTGATGTACATTGATGTCATTGTCTTTTATTAATTTATGCTTGTAGGTTTCCCCAGATTTGGTGAATGACATGGTATATTGAATTACAAGTCTGATGTGGGGGTGGCTGGTCTCTCTATGCTTATGTGGTACATAGTCAATTTCCTCATAAAGGGCACAGTCAGTGTGTTATATGTGTTATAGTGGATTGCCCCCCTCTTCCCCTCTCTATTCCACCCCACTACCTTTTTTATCTATTCATTTAAAAAAAAAAAATGGAAGACGAGGTTGTATCAAATTGTATGTTGAGACCATGGTCCAAATATAAATGCGTAATTAGAGTTCTAGTGAGGTACGCAGGGAACATGTGGGGAAAGGAGGGAAAGAAGTAGCCCTTCAACATTTCCTCCTTGAAGTTTCCTTGCTTTTCCAGAGAAACTAACTTAAGTTTGCTTTTAGTTGCTTTTAGAGCCCTTGTTTTTTTTGTGTAATTCAGGAGAAGTGTCACCTATGTACGATAGGGTCCTACCTCCTTTCCATTTGCTTATGAGATATTACAGTATGTAGCAAGCTCTGGGAAGACAGGGAGGCCTTCTTTTGAAAGTTTTAAAGACGGAACGTAGGCAGGACTGTACTCCTCAGCTTTTCTTTATGTGACTGTTCCTTGGGCATGCCAGACTTCTAGTTCAGTGTGGTTGAGTCCCTGTTATTGCTTAAAAATTTGATGTTGACTCTCTTTTTTGAATTGTTCTCTTTTCCTTGGTATTGCATAAGTGTATTTGTTTGCTCCCTGCACCTTTCTTTCTGTTAAGTAAAGAATGTTATAAAAATGAACTGTGTTCTCCCTGATGTTAAAATTATCCTTCAATATATCCACTTATAATGGCATATGCAATGGAGAACAGAGTTCTGGCAAGTGATAAACACTAGTGGATTTGACGTTGTATCCCTGGTTCAAAAGCTCAAAAATAACATCAGGAGGTATATGCATTAAAAGTTTCATCTCTTCTCTTTTCCTGGGAACCCTGGGAGCCAAAGTTTCTTTTCTAATAAAACATATGATTTCTTTGAGAAATACAAGAGCCAGAAATTCCTAAATATATCACATTCCCCGCTTCTGCTCTACATGTACAAAATATGGTTTATGTAACTCTAAAACCATTATTTTAACACAAAAGTTATGTCTGATCTACTCCATAAGTCACTTACAATGTCACCGTACAGGATGAGGAAGCAGACGAAAGTTTTCAAGAGATTGCTGTGACTATCAGTAAGTTTGATATCTTATTCTGACAAATGTAAAGTACATATTATATCTATATCTGGTCTGCTTCTATATTATTCATTGAACTACAATCATTTTAGTAAAAAAAAAAGACAGGTACAAATATTAAATCTAAATATGTGTAAATCTTGGAGCACATAGTTATGTATCTGATGGATGACTCCAGTGGTGAGAAAGGCCTTGTCCTTCCAAAGCAAACCTGGTAGTTGTAACAGATATTGTAGTGGCAGCAGCATTAGCATGCAAAAATCCCCGATGGACAGGAAGACATTAAGGGTAGCCATTAAATGAAGGAACAGGAACCAACAGGGGAATGCAATCTCCAGGGGTATCACAGGATCATAAACAAACTGTTCAGAAGAAACAGAATCAGGGTAGAATGCCAAAGTTGGTAACAATGAAGCAGATAAGAGCAGGTGAGGATCTGAGGAAACACTATCCAGCCTGGCCCCCTAAGTGCCAATGCAGATCATAGTGTTCAAGGGAGAAATGTCATCTGTGGAGCTGTTTTCAGAAGCCTTACTGTCTGGGTTTCTCCGCTGTCAGGTCTTTACAGGAAGGTAGCGCGGGGTTACCTGAGTCTAGTTGACACCAGATCTTCATTAGGGCGCCCTGCAAGGGGTTATGGGCTGGTAGCCAGGAGGAATACATAGGAGGCCTTCTGATATGAGCCGGGGACTCCGATATATTGTAGAAGCTAAAATGAAGGAGACATTGTAGAATGTAAAAAGGATATTGTAGCATCTAGTGAGGCAAGTAGTGAGCAGCATAGCTGTGGTTTTACCAAACCTCATTCAATATATTCTGACGTGAGCAGTAAGATTGAGCATAACCTTAGATTCACACTTGTCCTGTAATATGGAAAATGTTTTGGGTTTTTTTTAGTTTAGTTCAACTTTACTTTATTCATTTGAAACTGACATTAACTATTAAGCATTAGCAAGGTTCTTTCCTATTACTGGCAAATTCTTGTAGAAGGTTAAAAACCTGCAGAAGTACAAACTTGTCCACCTTCTACCATCTCCTATGCCTAACGTATGGCTCATAACTGTCATGAGTGGGCTCACAGTTAGTGAGGTATCACAAGAATGGGCCAGAGAGCCAATGGGCCAGGGGTTGGGAGCAAGTGGACTGGAGCCAGAAAATGAACAATACTAGCAAGTCAGAGTTCCCCTGTCTTTGCGCATGTCTAGTTTTTACACAGGCTTACTTTAAAATGTATACAATGCAAAAAAAAATTTGAACTAGTATGGGGAAATATTAGAACAACTGTTGGAGTTTAGTTATTAGGGGGTCCATTAGACTGTGTCAGCTTCACTTCCTATCAAACTGATAATGTTTTAAAAAAGGAAATTACAATTACTATTCAATTGCAATACAAACAATACTATACTTTTATTTATTAGAGTGTGAAATTATATATTTTCCTCACTTCTGATAAAACTTGGGCAGTATGACAAGAAAGTGAAGGGAAATCTCTCTCTATTTCAGTGTTTTTCAGTTGGCATACCCTTTAAGTTGTATAATTTGCAGCTGTGCATGTGTTATTTCAATAATATTCAGGTTAGCTTAATAAAACATGTTTTTAACTCCAATTGTCACACAGTATATGCATTATGAGATTGATATTTTATAAACTGCTGATGATTAGCATGTACATGTTAGCTCATTAGATTTTGTATATGTTGTTTGAAAAATGCAATATTGTTCTAACTTTGAGTTGCTGGTTGAAACAAAATAAATGTAATATTATCCAAGATAAGTAGATTTAGAAAACCATAAAGAACCCTTTTTTATTTGTAGGCTCTAGACTAAAATAAATGTATTTGCCGTTTTATTTAGAAACCTATATGGGCAGCCATTAGTTGCCAGCCTTTTGACTTCATTTCAAGTCATTTGCAAGCCAAGAAATTCACAAAATCCTTGACCTTTCTTTATTTTTTCTAAAAGAGCAAAGAAAAACTAGTTTCTTGCAGTATACAATTTGCCTGTGCGAACATATATGTAGTGTATAAAAAAAACCTTTAAATTACTTTTAAAACTATTTGACAACACTAAAATCCATTTTCTCTTTTTTATAAAATTGAAGTTCTATTGCTCTTCTTAGAATAAAGCACACCTAATGTATCCACAACCTGACTCTTTCAAGCCTCTATGGTGATAACATACAAAGCATGGCAACAAAAAGGGCTAAGGTAGGTCATAAACCTCAAACTTTCATAAAATCTTGAATATTCATCATCGAAAGTACTAAGTACAGCTTCTATGGTCTTGCCTTCCTTCTCCATCATATTATATTTATTACTAAGTGATAGATGTAGTTTAATGTTACTTGTCTGTAAGCATATAGCTGTGGGGAGTAAAGTATGCATACGTCTTGTGCTTCCTGTTTTCACAGCATGAAATATAGGTTCATTCAAAATTTCCAAAATGAATACCCCTTGCCCAGCTATATAAATCTGACAGTTATGGCAGAGAGAAATATCAAGCTAGCTTAATGAAGCCACTGACCTCGAGTTCAATGGCATGAAGCAAAATGTATTTGCTGTTAGCGCCTACTGCGGATGCTTCTAAAACCAATGCACATGACAAGCGACATTTGGAGGTGATGGACAACGGTCAAAGATTATGACTGTGTATTACAGACATGGCTGGGTAACAGACAATCTAAGCTTTGTTTGTAAGCAAACCACATCAATGCTTTAAAGCCGAATTCCCACCAGATATAGAAGGAAAACTATAAAGGATCATTAAAGTGAAACTCCACGAATAAGCAAATCTTGTCTGAAAAAGGTTTTTTCACTTTTTTATCTATGCAGTAATACAGTATAAAATGTTGCCACTGTGCAG
The DNA here is from genome assembly GCF_032062135.1 of Pyxicephalus adspersus. Classification (NCBI taxonomy): domain Eukaryota; kingdom Metazoa; phylum Chordata; class Amphibia; order Anura; family Pyxicephalidae; genus Pyxicephalus; species Pyxicephalus adspersus. The sequence goes on along the minus strand of NC_092867.1, from coordinate 38,660,076 downwards.
AAACCTTCAAAAAAAGGACCAGCCAATGCTGCTGTCTCATCTTGGGCAGAATTATTGGTCTTCTACCCACCCCTTGTAGTTATCTGATGGGGTGGAGTGTGGCGGGTGGGCCTGATGGTTCCCTTCAACATTATTACTCTTACTCTTATATCTGAGTATATACACACAAAGTTGATTTTTCTGCTTTATTATTATTATATTATTATTATTATGCTTTATAGTTATTGAGGAATGTAACACGCCTATGGATACTTTTCTCTATACAACTTTTATAATATATATATATATATATATATATATATTTATATATATATATATATATATATATATATATATATATATATATATATATATATATGTGTGTTTTCAGCCTTTTGTATTCCCCATACATCAGCATAGAAAGGAGGGGCAGCCAATCAGGTGTGTTAAAGTCACATGTGCTGTTGAGGAAAGTGCCCATAGGAGATGATCTAATCAATTTACTACTTCTCCTTCACTATTAAATTACAGTCTAGGGGTAAGGAGGTGAGTTGTTTTGCCAAAAATGTAGTACAGAAAAGTTAGGTCATCGTGTTGTCAGGTTTGGGTGGACAGATACAAATTCTATGCCAGATAACGGCTCCAATATATGTACTTCATCTGTGTATTTATCTGCTTGCCTTGAGTTTAACGCTAAAGCAAAATGCATTCAATGGTTGTGTAAATGTCTGGAATTAATTCACATTTGACACATTTTATAAAAATAGCTGTAAGTACATTAGAAAAAAAAAATCAAGATGTGCTATCTGTTTGTCCTGTAACCAGAAGAGATTTAGGGGAAGTCTCGCACTTCATGTTTAAACTTTTAACTCCAGGCACAAACAAACCGACCTAAGAGAATTTAACATATTGCACAGTGACGTTAAACAGCCATCAATAATTACATGGCTGGATAAGGAACAAAAGTGTTAGACATTACACAGATGGTGTAAGAAATAAACAAAATGCAAATGTTGGTTAAGTGTAATCATCGAGAGGTTGCCTCATATATACATATCACATGTTATGGTAATAGGTTTTTATGATCTGGAAAACTCCACTGATCATTACTGGAAGGAGTTTGGACTCTTAGGGCTGCACCAGAATCACAGAAGACACATAAAATCACATAATCTCCATATGGCAATTTACTTTATCATCACAATGAGCATTAATTATAAAGTTTTCCTAAACTTTTGGTATCCTCAGACATGTTCAGATCTGTGTCTATCATTACGTAGTAGCAAAATGTAATAAAAAGCACATTTATGTCTGCATGGGGATTTTTCCAAGAACATGGTAGCCGTATATTTAGCTATGGACTAGGGAAGAGGATCAGATTCACTGTCACCATCCATCTTAAGGTAATCCTGTTAGTTTAAAATTCTTGGTGCCAGCAAATTTACGCTGAGAATTTCACCAGACCATTTTTTTTCACAGCCAAAAACACTGTATAGCCTTTGAACCATGGTCAGTAGGCTTAGAAGGGCCACTTATTGGACTTTTGGTTAAGCCAGCTGCCTTCCTGTAAAAATATGTTATTGTACTGCAATGTTGTTATAGAGAAAGAATAGGAAAAGAATATGCTTGTGCTTTTTAACAATTACTTCCAATGCATTTTATGTTCCTATTTCTCTTCGTACAATCGTTAGGCCTTCTTTCTCTGATTAAAACTTTCCAACCAGTTTTACATTCCTTATATCACTATAACCTTAATAGTAAAATATGACTCTGTGCCCTGTGTCTCTAGTAGTGTTGGTGTTCGAATTTGGGTTGTCCTGATATTCGATCTGAATATGGCTGTTCGAATTCGGATAGACCCGACCCGAAAAACACGGGATTTGACTTTGCAAATTTGTGTGTAAAAAAATGTGTTACCAAAAATGTAACCAAAAAAGTTATTGAATGTGTGTGATTTGTGTAACTTTTATTTTTTTACAGGTTATCCCACAATGCCAGAGAATCTCTATCCAGGAACACATACTATAGTTAATCCCCTGATTGCTCTTGCAGTTCTAAACAGTCCCAAAAAATAACCCGAATTTTCCCTTATTGATTTTAATGGTGTTCGAAATTGACACTTGATCACTTGAACAGTATTGTCCTATTCGATCGAGTAGTCCTATTCGAATCGAATAGTGACATAGTCAACCAACACTAGTCTCTAGTAGATTTTGGCCACTAAACAAATTTGGTACACTGAACAAATTTACACAAAATTTATAATCTATGGTTTCTTACTGACAGTTTAATAGAAACTGGCCAGTGACAGTACAGTTTTGTACCCTTAAAAGAAAAACTCTTCAGGAAACTTTTAGCTTAGCTTAGTTACTATTCATTTTAAAATGAAAATTATTCAGATTGGGGTGCTATTGCTGTATGTAAGCCAAAGTGGTTGCAAAGGAAAATAATAAATTCATAGCCAAATATTCACTACTGTTGTATGCTGTTAAGGCTAGTAATGTAAATGCTTTCAAGCATTCCTAGAATTCCCTTTAGTCTTCAATTGGATCCACTGCTAAATTTGGATTAGTTTTATTTTAAGCAATTTAGGCAAAATTCAAAAAAAAACCTAAAATTAAATCAAAACACAAGAGTGTCCAGCCAAGTAAATCATTTTTTCAAATGTCATACCCAAATAGCCATCTAGCCACTAATCTGGTGAGGCTTAGTGATCCATACAGTTACAGCTAAATAAAGCAAGGTTTCAAGAGTGATTTATTTTTCCTTGCTTGGTTTTATCCAAGTGATGAAGTGGTAAATGAAGCGGTGTGTGAAATTTGGTATCTTTATTATTATGACATGATTCGGATCTCAATAGACTGTTTGATTTTTCCATATTTTTGAGGATGCTCGAAATATAAGCCCTACCCTGAAAATGTTAATTTTTGTTCCTGAGTATAAGACAGAAATTCAGAATGGATTTCAGGGTTTGGAAAGTTATGATGATGATCCAGAATGTGATGATATGACTGTATTTGAATAAATGCTGATTTTTCTTTTGTTCGAGAATAAATGTCGATTGCTGTTCATGAAAAAATAAGAAAATGAAAAAAAGCCCTGGTGCATTTTTGGAGCACAAATTTATAAAGGAAACTCTTATTTTTGTGGAAACAGGGTAGACAAGATATGATTTTTAACCTGTACTAGGTATTCTTGGGCTAGCTTGTAATAAATGTTCTGCAGCCACTAGCCTGAACCTCTTAGCAGAAATAGGAAGATGGTCCATGGAACCATGTCGGATTATCAGATGACTCATTCAAATAAATGAACAAATAAATACACATTCAAATAGTGGGTCAAATTTATTAAAGTACTTCAAGGCTGGATAGGATACACTTTCATCAGTGAAGCTGGGTGATCTAGCTAACCTGGAATGGATCTGGTTTAGGATTAAAAACATTTGCTAGCGAATAGAAAATTACTTTGAAGAAATTCCTTTCCAGGCTTGATCACCCAGCTTCACTAAATAAAGTGTATCCTCTGCAGCCTTGGAGAGGTTTAACAAATCAGACCCATAGGCCCTAATTCATCAAGCAAAATCAGACGCTCGCTCGCGCATTCGTATTCGCGATCCGAAATCGTAAGCCGTCACGCAATTCAGCAACTGAATGAGCTCGCGGCCGGAGACGCGCATCTCCGGCAGCTTTACACTGGCGAGCACTGGCTAATTGCTATGATCTCACCAGTGACAACTTAACAGATCCTCCTTAATCACGCAGCTGAAATCTATTCGCCCTAATTGGCAGATTCGCGACCCCTATTGCTCATTATTATCAAGGCAGGAATCCGGCTGGCAGTGAGGAGGCGAGTGTACGAGCGCACTCGACTCCAGACCGCGGGAAACCGCGCTCGCTGGTCGCGCGTACTTTCGCGCTTCCAGCGAGCGCGGATTTCATTGATGAATCAGGGCCATAGTCTTAAGATGATTTAAACCAAAAACCTCATGAGTAAGCTCTTTTAATAAAAAACAAGTCAGTGTATTATCTGAGACCATCTTCATGTATCTTTATTTTAAAACCGTCATTTGGAATATGAACAGCAACTCAGCTGTATGATCTGTGTATTCTATATTTAAAGATATCAGATCCTTTACAGTGTTGAAAACACTTGCCTGAAAATTCTGTTTATCATAGGAAAGTTTGCCGTGTCATCAGTCCCACTTTTTGCACTCTGAACCATTTAAGAACCAGAGCAGAAGTACAGAATCCAAATGCTAATTTTTATTTCCAAATGATATAGTGCTAGCCACTGAGTTTTCACTGGGATCATCTAATTAGCTGAAAAAAAGACAAGCCTAAGGGAAGACAAAATTTAAAAAGCAAAATATGCTGCAAGTTACCATTCCAGATGGCTCCACAGTTGATATTACACATCTACCACAAAATGTTAATTATCACGTGGACTCTTTGTAGGTTTTACGGGTTATTGCATTGCTTTGTTAGAGGCAAATTATAGTAGTGCATAGAATGAATTTAACTTCACACATGTACATTTGCAATGCAAAACTATTCCAAACTGTTCTCACATACATTGAATAATGACTATTTTATATTTATTAGGTGTCCTCACCCGGGAAAGAACACAAGGGCGCAACCAAGAGCTCTGAGAATAAATTTTTGCAGAATGGCTCTTTACCAACACACCACACAACACCCACAATAGATGCAACAAATGCATATACACAAAATTAATATGATATAGATTTGAGAAATGTATAAAAATCTGTAGCATCTAACATACATACTCATAACGTGATAGTTCTACATGTGATAAGTAAACTTCTAAAGAGTTGATGGAGGTGGAACAAAAAATTTGACCCACTCTGTGTTTCCACATCTAGAACTAACTTCAAAAAGTTAGCCAAACTGCCAGCCTATTCTGCTAGCATTTGGCTCTAGTTTCAAAGACCCAGAGTGAACATTCTCCAAGTACATGGTAGTCTATCCAATCCATGGTAGTCTATCCAATCCATGGTAGTCTATCCAATCAGTAAAAAAAAAGAAAGAGGTTTATTGTACATTTTATTGTACATATTGTCTTTTTAATACCTGGTTAGGTTCTATAATCGGTTTTATTATGAAACAAGGCTTGCATTTCAGGTTTGTAGCAACTTTAAGTACTAATATGTATGCAAGCTTTTTAGGTTTTTCTAGATTTGATTCCTACCAGGTCCCAAGCAGATTAGAGATGTTTCTGTTCTCTGTGCATATAACTGGGTGTCCACAAAATATTGGCCCTTGTGGGAATATGTCTTTGTGACTATGTCAGGGAGATTGTATTATTAACACTTTAGATAAACAGTCTGAAGATAACGGCTCAGTGCTTTCTGATATATAAAAATGAAATTAAAGCCCAGCTACAGTTTAAGCATCTATTTCACTTTGGAGAATGTATAGAAGAGTGTGAGGCTGTTCGGATTTTTACTACCAGGGTACCACTAATAGAAAGATTTCACTTAACTTCCGGTTCTGGATCATTGGCATCACCAGGCCTTTTTCCTCCGGGGGTGGGTGAATATGGATCGCTGCAGAACACACTGCCATATAAAGATGTGACTCTGCTCTTGACAGCATTCTTTTGTTTGTCCAAATTGGAAAGGGAGAAATCAACACCTTGGGCTTTCAGGAAATGGCGTAGTTGAATGGTTGAATGGCACACAATGGCTTCAAAGGCACTGAATCTCATTCGACTCAAAAAGCATTTTTAGATTGGTTAGTCTGTAGGGGCAGCATTGGGGATTAAGTGGTTAAAGCAGCTGGATCTGCTTTATTTAATGCTGGGGAATAATACCTTTTTTTGTCAAAGGTGGACCCGGGCTTTAAAAAACTGGAACAGAAACAAAACACTAAAATGCAGTAATATCTGAATTTATTATGTCTTTGTGAAACATGTTATGCATTAGTTAAATGGTAGCACAATGCAGATTTTTTTTCTTGTTCTTCAAATTAAATTAACTGTTAACTCTATAATAAAGCTATGTAGGTTAATGCTTTTAAAATGTGAATGTGTGAATGAACATACAAACATTCTTCACAACACACAATATGTGACTGTGTTAAGTGTGAATACGGCTTAAAGGGCATTCTCAGCTTTAATAATAATTACATTTTCATCCAACCATCTGCTTCATTACTTATGCTTCCTGAGTGACCCTATTAATAACAGAATAATATTTATTGTAGAAGTGCCAGCTGTTTGAATGCACATTATAATTTCTGAATCACTGTCAGCAGTACCAAATTACATTAATATTTTGTGTTAAAAAATTTAAATATAATGAACACAAATCTGCTGTACTCAAGCTTCCTTGTGCCTAGACCAAATGTTCTTCTCACCATAGAATTCATTGTAAGTATTTTGAGTCATTAGAGACTTCAGAGTCCCTGGTATTTTCATTCGTATCAATAACACTGGTCAACAAACATGTTCTTGCCAAACTGATTAAAGTCATTTTAGGTTATGTTTGATGCACAGATTCTAAATATGGTATTGGTTTTGCTAGATTGGCTCTAGTTTTTGAAATAATGACCTCAATAAAAACCTCATAGAAAACTAACAAAACATGAAAATTAGGCAAAATTTAACTAGATATGCCTACGTATACAAAATTTATTTTTTTAAATACTTATTCAGTATATTTACAGAACTAATCACAAAGAAGTCATTGAAAAAACTCCGTTTGTATGATTTCCCTTTTATGCTGATGATCAGGACAATCACGTTGAAGGCTCCAGCAGTAGTCTGCCATCATGTGTCTATCCCATCTGCCCTGATACTTTTTTCCATCACCTTTATATCTTGATAGAACCTCTCTCCTTGTTCCTCACTAAAATCGCCAAGGTTTTCCGGAAATGTTTTAAATGTCGATGGAGATAGTGTACCTTTATCCTTTTTGGAGCACCCACATTTTTAAAGTTTATAAGCAAGTTTTGTACCAGTTCTTCATAATTTTGTGCTTTATGGTTACCCAAGAAGTTCTTGACAACCATGACATAGCTGTGCCAGGCAGAAGCTTCAGTATGAGTCATGTAACTTGTGAAATTTGAATCATTTATCAGTTTCTGAATCTGGGGTCCATCAAAGATTCCTGCTTTTAATTTTTCAGTACTTAATTCAGGGAAGAATCTACAAATGTATTTGAAGCAATCACTGTCCTTGTTCAGAGCTCATGATAGAAAATCTTTTGTAAGACCATTTTGATATTTTCATAATCTTCTTTAAATTTTGTTGAGTGACCAATCGGAATTGATGCATAGCACTTGCCATTATGCAGATTGTCAAAACAGATTTCAAACTTCAAGTGGAACTGTCTATGAAAAGCCGCCAGTCTTCTGCTCGGTATTCCGGTACTCCCATATGAGCTAGTAGTCCGGGGATGTTACAACAGTACACAAAGTCTCCATCTTCACTGAAATATGGTAGCAGCATCACCACTCTTGTCCTTAACCCGTTATTTTAACTTCTGGTCTCAGGCAGTTCTTTAGCCTGGATGCTAAAAGTTCAGATGCTTGTTTTGACAGACTTAGGTCACTTAATAAATCATTGAGCTCTTCTTGGGAGAACTGCTGGTTTGATGAAACACTTTCTTCATATTCACTTCTGCAGCTAACTCCTAGATTACACTCCAAACCCTGTATATCCTCCATGTCGGATACAGGAATATTAGGGAGTGTACTGAACTTTGGTATGGGAACATCAGCACCATGCGACACAGGTCCTCTTGCTGATTACAAATCAGGGTACTCCCAATTGTTTTTCTTGTAACACTTTTTAAATAAAAAAAACTCCTGGTAAGTGAAAAAAAAAAAAATATTTGTTGAGCTGTGTAATAGAACAGGAACACCTTAAAGATCTGGGTCCATCACCTCTATCCTTTCATTAATGGTTTGTTAGCTGTACAGTGCTGCTTAACATATTACAGTGCTGTACATTAAATAGGAGTTGCAAATGACAGATACAAACCATGACACAGGAGGAGGAGAGGACCCTCCCCCAGAGGAGGAGAGGACCGTCCCCCGAAGTGCTTAAAATCTAATGTTTCGACACTTCAGTAGCTGCATGTAAGCTCTAGGCCATTAAAATATAGATAAAGATGTCAGGTTCTGGCACACATTTATTCTACTGATAGTTATGACTGGCCCAGGGGTGACAAATAACTAAAATATAGTTGATTCTTTTCTCTCTAGTACAGTTGTCAATCATATAGGTGGTCAGTACAGGCTAAGAATATAACACAGGTATATTAAATAAAACAGCTGTACTTTCTGTTTTGTATTGAAACTAAAAAAAATATGAAACATATCCATCAATAGTGAGTTTGTTCTACAATAATGTACAATATGATCATGACTGTATCATATAAATTCTCTTTACCAGGGTAAAACCAGGTATGGAATATAAAGAGTCGAAGTTGGATTTTTGAACTGCTGTCCCACACAATGTTTGGGTCATCTGTTTTAATATTTTATGGACTTTTAAAAATTATGATATCTAAAATGTATTTATTTTTTTTAATCAAAATAGTTCAGTTTGGATGGTATTCTGGTCGTGTTTGCATCATTTTTTTATGTTGCAATGGATGCAAATCTTTATAGAAATTTCTTATTTCCAATGGGACAGATATATATATTCAAGTAAATACACATATTGTTATAATGTTCAGGTGTATTTAATGGAACAAACACCCTTGTAGTCAAATTATGGAAGATATGAAATACTGCATTTGGTATAGATTTTTTTTTATTTTAATGCTTATTCCTTCCAGTATGTTTAGATTGTCAATGTATTAGGTCAGTGGCTCAGTCACCTTATTCCACTTACCAATAAATGAGACAAGGTAGATGTTCTTCAACAATCAACCCATGTTTTGACACATGCCATGATAATTGGATCAAAGCTAAACTATGCTGGGGGTAAAGCACTGTAAAGCAAAATTTAAATGCTAATGCCCCCAGGAGTAAATGGATTGGGACATTTGGATATGCCAGACAACTTGTGCTACTTTAAGGTGCTAAAAAAACTACATACAATAGCATAGCAAAGCTCTGAATTGTGTTTTTTTTAGTACATTAGGGTGCCTCAGCAGCCCATCCATTTTCAGTTCAATGCGTATCATGACATGCATTTACACCCATACATTAATACACCATATGGTTCTAAATGGGTTCCAAAGGATTATAACTATAAGGATTATATTATCCTAAAAGAAGTCTACTAAAAAAAGCTCACTTTTGTATCTTGATCATAATTCATGCTGAAAATGTCTCCTGATTGATATGTGAGCGTAATTATAGGATTATGGTAAAATTGCTTTAATGGCACTAACTTTATATAAAAGTATGTATCTGTAATTAAGGAGATGTAGAATTAAAGTACTTCTGTTTGTTGAAAACAGTCAACACATAGATGTATGGAAAAAAAGTAATACAAAAAAGTGGATAATAAAGTAAAATTATTTTATATATCAAAAAATATATTATATATCAAATGCCATAGCAAATAAAGTAAATAACAGTTTTGGATTTTTTTTTTTCATATCTGTTATCTGTGAATGCCTCCTGCCTGTATAGTAAAAAAGCATGGATATTATAAGACTCAAAAGAAAAAAATACGTAAATCAAGACAAAGTACCTAGAGATTACTGCACTGAGCCATGACTTTTTGTTTTCAACAGAAACAGATCACTTATGGAGATGAGAAAAATTACTCAACTCTGCCAGATTTTTTGTGAAAAATGCATACCTTTGCAGAATAATATTAAGCAAAGCAAAAATATCTTTTTTTTAACTCCTGGAAAAAAAAGACATAGGAGCCAGGCACTACCATGGGAATATGTACTAATGCAAATATTTTACTAACGCATCTTCAAGGGCAAAAGAACATTGAAAATACACAAATCCCTTAAATAGGATGCCTGGGAGAAGCCTTAAGTGTACACAGTCCTAATTTTTTGTAGTAATAGCACAGGGGATCTTCTATTTGGAAATTGTAGTGGGAAATCACATTTCCCTGGAATAGGAACAGCCTTGGTATGCTAAAGAAAGGGGGGAACCACACACTTCTTGCACCTCTTTTGTTTTTTTTCCAACTCAGGTTGCATGTGTGCATAAGATTCCGGCTTGGATATTGCTGTTTAAAGAGACAGTGGAGATTTATTAAAACTAAGGGAAAATACATTTTTCAACCAGGCCAAGATAATGCCTGTGTTCTTGATGCAAACTTTTTAAAACTAAATATAAAACAAAACTAAATAAAAACAAAATATAAAATCAAAAAGGAATCTAAACAAAAATATATATGTTATTTTCTCAAAAAGCAACATAATGAAAAGGCAATATTCACAGAAATTTTACATGAAATGCAGAAATGTACTTTCTGTTACTTAACTGATTCAGTGGAAATGTTCTGTTGATCCTTTCTAGTGCCTGGGTAATAGCCATAACTAAGAGATGACCTCTGGTGTCTATACAAACTCATATGGTCAGTGTTATATAACTCCCTCAGAACTTACCAATTATTATTTTACAGTATTCATATAGCGCCGACATATTACACGGCGCCTTACGAAGTCCATAGATATATCACTAACTGTCCCTCAAAGGGGCTCCCAATCTAATGTCCCTACTGTAGTCATATGTCATTATTACAGTCTAAGGACAATTTTTTGGGAGGAAACCGGAGTACTCGGAGGAAAACCACGCATATGAATATGCAATGTCTGCTCCATGCAGAACCTGGGACCTAGTACTGCAAGGGCAAGAGTGCTCACCTTTATGTTCACTTTAAGACAATCTGTAAAATGTATTTTTTTTTCTCTTAAGGTGCAATAGTCGTAAAATGAAATTGCATTGATAAACTAGTGCTATCAATATCCTTCTGATTACTATTGTTATGAATTAGGTATCAATATTTCTTGAACATATATGTCTCATGAAGTAGAAATGTTTATGTTGTTTCATTTTCGCTTATATCATATACAGACCATACAGTCTACATGCAACAACTAACCCCTGAGGAAGCCATTATTGGCGAAACGTGTTGGGAATTTACTTTATGTACATATCCAATACTGTATGAGGTCAGAGAATCAATTGTCTAGGAGAAGTATCCAAACCTTGTGATGTGTAACAAGGAATAGTATGGATCAAGAATATACTAATAAATAATTACATTTTTTGCACTAAATTAAAAGCCTTAAACCTCTTCCTTTTTCTCTACCCAACATTTAATTGCTTTGATAAAGAAAATAAATAGAGATCAGTAACCTTATAGAAAGTTAAATAAGATTTTGACAAGCTTTCCTATATAATTTAAGCCTCGAAAATTTAGAATTTTTTAAAAAGCTGTCTTATTAAAATCAATTAACCAAGAAATTGTGTATTTCAAAGCAATAAATAATGCAAAATTGTCCAGTTTAGGAAGCTTCGAGTAGCCAAAAATGAAAATAGATTTCTTAAACCATCTGAGCTCATTTCTAAGAAGGAGTTGTACCTCATTGCATTGGCAATCATTCTAAGGGACCCATGTAACAGCAAAAGCAGATACAAAGCAGAAAGAGAATTTGAAATTAAAATCAATTTAACGTCATCAAAAATCTGGATCATTTCTTTTTAATATTTTACTGTTCTTCCATACAATATCCCATGTATATGCATAATTGCACTACATTATATAGAGTAATTAATACACAAATATAATAAACCTGATTTTTCACCTGGCTGAAAAGTGTAAAAAAGTATGTCAAGCAGGGAAAGGGAAATGCTAGGGGGTAAAAAAAACTAAAAAGGTAAAAACTGTTGAAAAACAGGAAATAGCCGAATTACTCAGTCCCTCCACTAAAACAGTGCCTTACGTCTTCTCAACTAGTAGTTGTTATGTTAATTTCATGTTTTTAAATAGCATTGCAGCAGAAAATATGGAACATTGCATGAATTGGAATAGAACTTGAATGCTGATGAAAAGAAGCAGCACTTTTTAGGCTCCAGATTGACATTATTAACTCCCTTAATGTAGAATGTTGTATTTTTGAATTACTTTGTCTCATCACTATTAACGTTTTAAGGCATGAATTTGATGTACCTCTAAATATTATTTCAGATGTTTTTCAGATAGATCGGCGGACGATGACCGATGGAGGACGATGCTGGATGAGCACAGGGGGACCAGGTAAGTGAAAAATCTCGGGCTTAACCATCCTTGCAATTTTTTTTTTGCCCGAGCGAAGGTCGGGCTTAACTGCAAGGAGGTTAAGGTATTCTCTGTATTATTTTGGTTGTCTAATCAAAAATAATGAAGACTTTGAAAAACATTTTCCCAAAGTTGCCAGTTTTTTTTAAAAAAAGCTCACAACATCACAAGGATGTAAAAATTGATGATTGCTAACCACATTTTGCAGCAAATGATTGCTGCAAAATGTGATTCTACAAGCTTTTGAATCATTAGGTATACATTTTACCACGTGGCTTCTATTATTTTGGTAAATAAATAATAGCACAATGAAATCTGATCTTTTTGTTTCTTACCTTAAGTTAGATTTAAATAATTCTGGTACCGGATGATTTTGTTAATTATGTCCTGATATGCAAACATAACGTAACATTAATTTTAAGAAGATGTACTTTAATTTTAACATATCTCTCTTGCTCTCTTTTTGATATATATTATGTAGATCAAATCATTACTGGTTTTCAAAAAATTGCATGTTCAGGAACCAGCATTACTGGTTCCTGAATTCTTCAGAATGTCAGCTAATGACAGCTGATATAAGGGGGTAGTATACTACAACTTAAATATCTGACAATAGGTTCTATTTTAAAGCAACATAATTACCCTGTTCAAGCTAACTTGTTGTTAACAAGCTAAACAGAGGTGAGCATTCCTAAAAGCTAGTGGTCATTCAGGCAAGACAGAAAGGTTAACTTTGGTTCAGATTTTGAACATTTGCCTCAGTTTGATGAACAGATCTTTAACTCAACAATGGCAGAGGCAACAGAGGCACATTTAAAAATAACTACCCAACATTACATGAAAGTTAAGAAACTTTGAAATAGACCCTAAGAATAAGAAAATACCAGGCCAGAGCAACCCATAAGTTCAGGGGGCAGTTGCCTGGGCACAACATACCATGGGTGTGGGAGGTTCAGTAATGTAACCACTGAAAAAGTGTTTATTCATGTACAAAAATTTGTATTTATTATTTTACAAAAATCTCTATTTATTCATGTACAAAAAATATATATAAGGTTATATATACCATTATGTATATAAATATATATATATATATATATATATATATATATACATGAGCAAACAAGTGCAACATAACAAGTAAATGTGCCGACAATTAACATATGACTCATAGAGTAACATGCAGACACAGAAACAAAACTTCCAAAGCTTTGTTGACCACAAACAGTAACCAATATAAATCTGAGTAAAAGCAAAAAAATAAATAAATCAATCAATAAATATGCATTGCTGATAATTAAGGTTGGTGTTCGAATCCGGGTTGTCCATATATTCAACCTGAATATGGCTGTTCGAATTTGGATAGACCCGACCCGAAAAAAACACAGCCGCAGCCGCATTCATTGGGAACAGTGTGCAATCTGCTGCACTAGAGGTTAAATGAGGACAAGTCTCCCTATTCAAAACCTTTAGTGCTCTTTGATTGGCTGAGGAAAGCATTCCCCAGCCAATCAGTGAGCACTATCCCTATTCCTGGATAGAGTTTTTCTATCCAGGAACACAAGACTCCTACAGGAACACATACAACTAGTAATAGGCTGCAAGAGCAATCGGGAGTGGAGCTGTCAGCCCTGCTACCGATTGCTCTTGCAGTTCTTCACAGTCTTGAAAAATAACCCAAATTTTCCCACCATTGACTTTAATGGTGTTCGAATGCGATATTCCATCATCAGAACAATATCCCCCCGATTGTATCGAATAGCTGTTGAATCGAATAGTGAGATATTCGACCAACACTACTGCTAATGAATGAAATACTAGCAAGGACCCTTTGGAAAGAGAATCCACCAACCTCCTAATAGTAGTAGCGTCACACCAGAGTTCTGTAGGTTAACTAACCCTGCGATTTCTTCACCCCTTGCTCCAGTAATTTGAAAATCTCTTGCTCTCTCGCTGCTTTCTCCTTCCTCTTGGTATCCCTCCGTATACCACGTGACCACACCCTCTGAAGGCGCCAATAGGGCTTACGTTCGAGGGAGGGGTTATATTTCACCCTTGCATGATTAGTCTGCTAGGGCTTACTTTAGGGGTAGGTCTTATTTTCAGGTAAAAGGAATAATGTACCAACAATAAAAAAGCATGACTGTCAGGGACATGTCAGCGTAGGCACATCTGCATTGTTTGATTACCAGTGTCCTAAAACTGGTAGGGCTTTAGGTGCTGCACAGCCGGGGGAATCATAATGTCATATTGATAACCTGTACAAAAAAAGAAAGTTAAAAAAACACAAACATTCAATAAATTACTTTAATTTTTTTTTTTTAAACACATTTTTACATACCGTGTTTTTCAGGTCAGGTCTATCCGAATTCGAACAGCCATATTCGGGTCGAATATATGGATGTGACATGTGACAAGGGGGCCTGTGACAAGACTGAAAAGTAGGCTAGGGGTATCAGCAAGGAAGAAAAAATTGCAACATTTGATTAGCTATATGGACTTTGTATGTAACTCACTTAAAATTATATTGGGGGGTGCACTTTGGCATCTGTGTAATAAAGAACCGTGTCCTAGTATTATCCACAGTAAACTATAATGACGCATCCTAACACCCTGGAAATTATCTTTAGCCCTCACCCTGGCTTTTGTATGTATATTGAACCACATTTGTTTAAAAGACAACTGGTTTTGTTTAAAAGACAACCTACAATCTCTCCCTTATAATATATTCCCTGACAGCCTGGTAAAACTTTCTATATTTCTGCTACATAAAAGGAAATGTAATATTTTGTTACCTATTATCAGAAATCTACACGATACGAACATTTTGCTTTAGGCTAGTACCAAGCAGATTACCAGCTTTGGGCAATATTTTACTATCAAAGAGTTCAATTTACCCCAGAGGAGAAAAATTATAAATCCCAGTTGCTTCCAGAGTTTTACATGGCTTTCTTCCAAAGCATATTTTTTAGCATGATACCTGTTTTTCTATGTCTATTCTATTTAATTGCAGTGTTAATTACAGGATGATACATTTTTTACAAAGTTAGCACAGTATGAAAAACGGACTGTTCCTGCACCCTACCAAAAGCATACTATAAATTAATTACTATAAACACAAGGCCAAAAAAGTTTTAAAATGGAAAGGATATGTTCATCTCAGAAAATGTTATTTAAAACATTCTTAATAAAATTAAAACTCAGACATACCTATATTCGTTCATAGATACCGTATATATATATACATTATATATAGAGATGATTGTACTTTATATGTACATTTAAGGTGGTGAAGATGTTATGCGTATCATGATCTACTACTATCTATTTTAGGATGAAACATTTTAAAATTGTTCATCTTTACTAATGATAGATTAATAGGCAGGTAAAGTATATATAATACCCCCTGGACAGCCTGTGGATTCCAGGGCCATCCGTCTTGCGTCATCCAATAACCCACTATTAAAGAGTACAGAAATAACCAGCAAGCAGCAGGTTGGCTTAAAGGTAAGTGCTCCCAGGTTCAAATCTCGGTCAGGATACTATCTGCATGGAGTTTGCAGGTTCTCCCTGTGTTTGTGTGGGTTTCCTCCAGGTACTACTATATTAGGATATGATTGAAAGGTCCCGTTTTATACTGGCCAATGTCACACACAACATTAAACATTGAAGTTGAACTAGTGTCAGTTACGTTGTACCCAAGGCTCGATGCGACCTACCGCTCTCTTCAAATTGAGTATGTCTATGTACCCAGGAGAAACACTGCTGTTAAGAAGACTAAGGCTACGTACACACGTCAGATGATTCTTGTCTAAATCTGGAGTGCCCCTCACTTGTTCTCCCCCCTTCCCATAGAACAGAACAGTGCTGTATGTAGAGAGCTTCTTTATGCATCTTTCAGTCTTTTGTTGTTGGAAAGGATCATGAAAGATCCTTTCCAAGGAAAATAAATCTAACTTGTGTACGAAGCCTAGGACTGATCATGTTACATAATCATTGGGTGGAGGCATTTGCATAGCACTATAAGAAATGTATTAACTAATAAACCAATGTTGAAACAAATAATGAAACCATTTCAGCATTTTTTATTGTAAGGGCCTGTTCAGCGTACATGTTTTACATTGTATATTGCGATCCTTATTTATCCTGGCTACTCTCAGTTTATGTTAAAAAAAATAGTTTTTGCTTTCATATGTAATAAACTAGGTATACTTTGTCATGGCGATTGAGAATCATAGAGGCGGGATATTGGTAAGAGAAGAATATTGTGTTTGGCCTGGGCTTGTTCTATAATAATTGAGGCATATGCATGAAAATGTGTCTGTAACAGTGAACCTTCAGCACAAAAGAAAGAAGAAATAAAACGTTCCATTTCCATTGATCAGTAATTGAGTAGAAAAATGAGTTGGAACCTGTAATTTGAGCAAATTTCAGCTAGAAGCCATCTTCAAGCAGTCATGCATAAATACAGGTTTCTCAGCAGATCAGTCATGTGGAAGACAGTGAAAAAGATGCTTTAAACCATACTATGTAATCCCAAAAGCTGATGGTATATGTCTTAGTGGGACAAAAAGGGATATACTTTCCTGTAGTTATATTCTCCCTTAGGTTTATCCTGAATGCTTAGAATAGCAGACCACATTATATATTCAAACGGCGGTGTACTGTGTCCATGCCTTTGATTAGAATTACATTAGATCTTCAAATATTTCCAGACCGAAATATTTCAAACCTGTATTTTAAGTGCTAAATATCATGTGAAAAGCAATATATATGTTTAATTTTGTGAAAAGGGAAATGATTTGGCATACCAAGCTATATGGTTAGAATAAACTCTGAAGATTCAATGCTGCTCAAACAATAAAAAAAAAATGTAC
Organism: Pyxicephalus adspersus; assembly: GCF_032062135.1. Classification (NCBI taxonomy): domain Eukaryota; kingdom Metazoa; phylum Chordata; class Amphibia; order Anura; family Pyxicephalidae; genus Pyxicephalus; species Pyxicephalus adspersus. The sequence goes on along the minus strand of NC_092867.1, from coordinate 38,642,992 downwards.
ATATAAATCGACCACTCAAATACTATTTTTTAAAGGGAAACAAATAAGTGATTGTCACATACAACAGGATTAGATATTAAAAAATATTAAAATAAAACATGTACTTGTGTTATCACTCAATCTAGACAGGCATAATTAATTTAGACTGCCAGCAGTTTTTATTCACACATTAAAATTTACTGAAAAATTCAGTAAAAAATGCAAATTCCTAATTTTTACATTTTATTTCTTCATTGATTTAATTTTCATTTTCCAGAATTACTGCTAGTTTAAAGAAATGGTTCCTTAACTTATCTATAGAGATCAACAAGCAGCATCAAGTGCACCAGCTAATAATTTTCAAGGCAACTAGCAATTGGTCATGTTATTTTTTGTGGATAATCTCTGTTGCTCCCCTTAGAGGTAGGCTGCTTCAATAGCCCTCTTCTTTCTTCAGTAGTAATACATATTAAAAAATGTCTTCATTTTTTTTTTCTTGCAGTCATTATTCCAACACAAAATTTCCATTTTTGGAGCATGTTACTAAAATTCCAGTTGGCTTGGTGCAAAAGGCTGTAAGTATAAGTGTAAGGTTTTCAATGGGTTTATAGGAGTGGATTGGGCAAAAAAAAAAAAAAAAAACTATCAGAATGTTGTTTAATTGGTGACCCGGGGGTGGTCACTTTAAAGAAGTCCAGAACTTTAAACAAAACTTTAACTTTTTACACTTGAAGCTTAGCTAACTGTGGCTGTAATTCCTGCCAACCACCATATTTTTAATGTTGGTACATATGGGTCAGTTGTTTTGAAAATTCTTGTCATGGTATTTTAGTAAAGTTGTGAGCCTTTACTTATATGTGGTGATAACCTTTCCTTTGGTTTTTGCTCTGGTCAAGCTTAAAGGCTTTACTGTTTTAATTATTATTTACCGATATATATTAACTTCTGACATGTTTATCTGGTGGTTTGGATAGATATGTTGGTGAACTATATCAATGCAGTACTTTTACTTTTTATTTTTGGTCATTATTTGAAGATATTTCTGCATACATTTCCAAGGTGCAAAAAACAGTGTTGTGTATTTCTTAGGATTTTTGGATCATGGCTAAATATGTAATATACAATGTCATAGTCTACTAAACTGATAAAAATGTTGCAGTTTATGAGCATAGATATCCAGATAATGGGGTGAGATAAATGTGTAAAAAAATAGAATGTTTAAAGGAATGTTTAGAGTGTATATAAAACAAAAATGTAATATATTCAGCCCCCTTTTTTCTTTCACTCAGTTTTAATCAGGTGACCCTGTGTAGTGTGACAACAGTCGCTTGCTGCACTCTATCAATGGAGGAGAAGTGTTGTCACCCTATGTTGCTTTGCTGCTTTAAACAACAAAAGCCCCCTCTCTTTATTTTTAGTACATTGTGAATAAGGTTGTATAGTTCATAGACAATGATTTAAAAGCTGAATCTTTGTTAAAATATGGTCCAGTACAGAAAATGTTTCAAAAATACCGGAATTCTATCACAATAAACCTGTATTTTTCTGTATTAGAAGAAAATGTACTTTGTCTTCAAAATAAAAAGTAAGCACTCATAACATCTTAAAACTGGTAAGCTACAACATATTGATTTTTTATATCCTTGGATTTTGATATACCTTAATAATAATTTATTTGAAGCAAAAAAAAAAGTACAAAAAAAATCCATAGTTACTTTCAATATTCTAGGCATGGTAGAGAAAGACTTTTTAAAGTGGAACCAAACTCACAATACTCATCTGTCCCGGTACCCTCACAGGGTTTTGTGATTTTGTACTTTTTTTCTCCTTATAAAAAATGTTTTTGGCCACTTTGATTGACCAGGCAGGGATGACATAGTTCATTCATTCCCAGTATGTGCAGGTGAAGTTGGGATTGCCAAGTTTACCGACAACCAAAACTGAGTATAAAAACACCTCATCTTCAACTGCAATTAAAAGACCTAAATTTATATTAGTGTGTTAAAATTTGCATCTTTTCCCACTCATGTCATGTGCCAAAGCTTTATGATTGCCATGTAAATGTAGCACTCATCCCCATAGGAGTGGCTGAAATTATGAAGATTCTCTCTTCAAGTAGGGCAATAAACACACACAGGCTCAGTCCAAAGATATACCCGTCTAGGAATTTATTTAACAAATACAATCAATAGGAGAACGAGAGAAGGAGCACAGAATGTCCAAATAAGCAGCTCATAGTGTGAAAGGTACAGGAATCACACACTAGAGAGTCCATAAGTCTATCCATCCTTGTGGATATTACACTGCAATGGCATACTTGATGGGGTGAACGACTCATCCTGTAACAGTCCTGAACTCTGTGACTCTCAGGGGTCCTTAAATATTGGTTTAACTTCCCCAACAGTCATCTCACTGGACCTCTAGGTTTCATGGGTTAAAAAAAGGTCCCCATGACTTCCTTCCAGGCTGACCAAGGCATAAGCCTTGATTGGGCTAGGCCTTATGCCCCATGTCATCTGGCCTTGTAGATTCCCAGCTACTTCTCCATGGATTTTTCTCTTTCCCACTCCTTAATCCCCCAGTACCTATCCTTATTCATGAATCTACCACAATAGGAGCCAATCCTAGTGGTTTTACACACGGTTACCTCATTCACTTGTGATTGGTCCCCTTCTCTGCCATGGCTAGGCACCCTACCCAGCAACAAGTGAGGGCAACCAATCACCAAGCTAGGATTCAATCGATACTCTTGGCCAAATCCTTATACTGCATATACACATGCGCTTTCCAATTTCTGTAGGATTCCAGAATTGACACCCACTTCTTTAAAGGGATGCTACATAAACACTGGTATTGAATGACTTTACTAGAAAACCAGGGGTTGGGGTTAACATTAGGGTTGAAACTTGTGTTGTTTATCAACAAAGGCACCTACCACCTACATTGTGATCACATGTAGAGAAAAGAAATTTCACCCAAGCAGTCCACATAGTGAACTAAGCAAAATGTCAATTAATTTCACTGCAAAGTCAATTTTGGCAAACTCACTCATCATATTGAAACTGGTGACAATAGTAGAAAGAGGGTAAATCTCTCCAGCAGGATGTTAAACAATTTACCTAATTTAAAAAGCTTCTAAAAAGTTTTGTCTTGGGATATCCTTTTAATGTTTTAAAAAAAATCATGCACAATATAGTAAATCACCACTCATTTTGTTGTGATCCATTTCTGTCATTTTAACAGTGAAAAGTTCTTTTTGGTTAAGATCTGGAATATTTACATGATTTGGCAGTTGTTTTTCTTGTTTTAAATACTAAGTGAAAAAAATGAATGTGCAGTAGAGTGATGCTATCAGCTCAATAAGACCAGCTAATGATTAGTTTCATTCATAATTGTCAAACAGAAAGAGCTAGTGATGTATTTTTGTCCTTGCAAAAGCAGGAGGCCCATCACTCAGAGACTTTCTGGAACTTACTCAACCAGGTATGAACAAATGCATATATCAGACATTATTAGTATAGGGTGGGTGCAGCCATGAATTCTCAAGCTGACTTGCTCCGTTTTATCTGGAGATGCAAATGGTAGACTGTTATTAGTAGTATCTTATTAAACCTTTGAAACATTAATTATATCTGCTTCTCTGTTACAGAAGAGGTCATTTACAGGTCCTTGGCAAGGAGGGATTAATGTTTCTTTGTACTATAAAGCATGCACTATTTTCACATATCCATATCCATTCAGCCCACCCTAATTTGAAAGGTCATGGTCAACTTCTCTTAGATTTACACATTCATCTACTTTAAGGGTCCTTGTTGTGGTGCCATACATATCCGAATAATTTTGAATGGACTGCCAACACATAGCAATGACACAGATTCATTAGCACTGGGGTGCTAACAATGCAATAGTAATGCGTTAAAGCAAGCACTACACAAGTCATTTTGTATTTTAATGTTAATCATAAGTACCTTTCTATTTTGATATGGTGATATTGTAGTTTTCGATAATGGTCAAAAAATTCTGATGTCACTTCCTTTAGATATGGAAAGTTATTTTCTCTACAAAACCTGTTGATTTGTATTACATTTTATTGGTATTCCCTGGACAAGCTGCAACTAGAGAAATGCAATGATGCAACATTGCGGTAAATAGGAGTCTGCTGACACACTTTATGGGCCAATTTACACCTTTTCTCCCAGAGCCTTTGGAATTAAAATGATTGGAAATGTATCAAAACTACATGTCAATGCGTATTATAACCGAAAGTTACACTGCACCATGTCCAAGTGTCTGCGTTTATCATATCATAAATTAATGTGTCATGATGTGTTTACTGTACATGCATTGTGACCATTGATGTGCTTCATGACTTGCATTTTAACACATGCATTGATAAGCTTCCATTGATTCCATTGACACACAGAAGCAAACATGCATAGCTGTGAATCGTGCCTAAATGAAAGAAAACATTTGTAAAGAACCTCAAATAATAATATGAAGTGTTTGTTGCTGTGTAAACCTGTTGGTTGGCCAACCTGATCATTGTCGTTTAAAAAAAAAAGAAAAGAAAGAAAACCTGCTTTGGGAGAAATATTGCTGATACCCCTCCCTTGCAATGCACCATACCCTGCTGATCAAATTCCAAGCAATACCAAGCATAAGTGATGCTTAGATTGATTGCATTGATGAAAATATCAGATCATATGGCATCACTGTCTCTGTTTTGGTAACTTTTAAAGCAGGGGTCGGCAAACTTCGGCCTTTAGAACAGATACGGCCTAGCTGGTAGTTTGTTCCGGCCTAACGCCCCCTGGCGGATCTGGTCTAAAGACAGCCCGCAACCCGCAGCTCCGGAGACACGGTTTGCCGGCAGATCAGCCAGGGGGCGTTAGGAACTGCCGAAGCAGGAGCCCCTGGAGCTCCAGAGCCACTGGAGCTCCGGTGCAGCCCCTTGCAGTTGCTCCCCTATTTACCACGGCCGGCGTTGATATTTCCGCCACTGCGGTAAATAGGGAAAGCTCCCTGAAAGTAAATCCTTCTCCTCCGCAATGCATATTGAGGAACGAGATTTCACTTCAGGGGGCGTTCCCTGGGGGTGGATATGGCCTAGTGTGCTCCCGCCCACCCAATAAATGGCCTAGTGGCCAAAAAAATTTGCCGACCCCTGTTTTAAAGATTAATTCTTCTCAGATTTGATATGTTTTTGGTTTGTGTATGGTAAGTTGAGTCACTACCTTGCATCTTATCATTTCTTATTTCTCATGGGTTTTGGGTATCCCAAACGTGAGATCTTTTTGCTACAGTTCCCAAATCTGATTCTTTCAAACTCTTCTTTGGGGTTTTGTGTGTTTCTTCTCTTTATTCAATTTCCATAACAGAAAATGTTTTGTTTTATTGAAAAGCAGGTGCTTAAACCCAACAAAGAATCGTGTGAACTGACGTTGCAACAAAAGGAAAACTTATATACTGTATCAATTTTGATAGGGCCAAACCCTTGTGAGAACTGCCACCTTAAATGGTCTGAGCTGGACCAGAGCTGTTAGGAACAGGGATAAGGCAATGCACATAAAAAATGATGGCTTTGTTTTATTCATTTTCAAAAGTTTCAGAAAAAAAAACATTTTGAATAAAATGGAATGCTAGTCATAACCTGAAGCTCATAGAAGGTGATTACATTATAATATTGGGAACTGAAGGAGATTATCACACTGCACTGTGTGCTCACAGACTCTATATCAAAGGTTTTGGAAGAACAAAAGTTGCAAAGAAGTGAACCCTGCAATTGAAATAATTGGTGTAAAAACAACTGTATACTAGCCCTACAGCACATAATAAAACAAGATGAAAAGTATCAGCACTATTCAGATTATCAGGCTTAAAAACCAAAGAACAAATATAGAGTAAAAAAAAAAAAAAGAAAAGAAAATAAGTAATATGCTTCAGCAGAAATTATAGATGCATTTATTTTCTTTCAAGTAAGACAATTAATATTTTAAAGATACAAACAAACACATTTTAGTTAAAGGTTGATATAAATATAATATTAATTCTTAAGTTCTACGTAAGCATTTTTTTTGTTTGTTCTAAAGTCAGCTGTGAGTTTTTGAGATGAGAACTTTGGAAACCACAAGGTATTCTTTTGTGCAATATGTACACTAGGTGTACCGCACATTCAAAATGTAATTTACCGCTCACAGGATTGACTGCTTCCAACAGCTTTTTAGAATTAGAATATTAGGACTGTTCATGTGATCAGAACACTTCCATTCAGTAGCAGATGAGTGTAACCTATATACTGTATTCAACAGGCTCAGCAACAGGTAGAAGTCTTAGAAAATATACTGTAATCCTTATAATGTATGCAACTGGACAGATTAACAATTTTCTTTACTTTTTTATGTGTGGCTGTCCATATGTGTCTCTGTAGTACATTTAAAGACTCTAAGTTTTATTGGAACAGGGGCTGATATAAATAGTCGTGGTGCAGTGTAAATTCTTCCTCACCACTATATTTAATATAGCTCCAAAAAGTCTGATAGAAAGAGTTTCTAAATGTCATGATGATTTTTAAAATATTTTAATTTACTGATAAAGCTATAAGATATGTTCTCTTTAGACTATTTTAAAGATGTATCACAATGGGTAGTCATCCTACATGTAGCTGGAAAGATACACAACCCTTCCATTTCAATGCATGCATGAAATTTGACTTCTCTCCAACCCCCAAAGCCCTCTTAGAGCTCCCACCCCACATGGTCCTCTTTTGCTTTCAGCCAGTGGTCGTTCCATACACCATTACACAAAGTGCAAGGTGCTGTTGTGATGTTCCCGTAAATTTAGCCGGTGTTTGAGACCAATTTGATACAAAAGATGTGGGTGGCCCACCATATTGACTGAATTCACCATATCCCTTTAGTGTGTTAAAGTTAATAGGAGGGATAGAACTTTCTATTACAGGAATACGCAAAAATACTTTACCAGACTAATTTAGTGTAAAAGGTATATGTGTTTTATTAGGACATCATAAAATAATATCACCATATAAGGATTGGCATTACAAGTCCCAAAAAATTGTTGGTGATATCGTTTTTGGTGAAATTGATGTCTGAGTAAATGACATATAACTTTAATATAAGACAATGTGATACTAAGTTTTTAACTTATGAGATACAATCCTGAGATCATTCATAGTTCATCCAAACATCCTTTTGACCTGCAATTCATCTCCCAATCAACCTGTTTCATATAATTGAATTTTATGGAAACAAAAGTAGTTCTAATAAAGAAAAGGTTAGGTAAAGAAAATAAAAGCCCATGCACACAAGTACCAGGAGTGCAAAGAAAGGGACTTATTAAAGATAATTTTGTTTAGACCAGCAATAAAATAATTGCAAACCACTATAGCCCAATCATAAAGCTTGAGTCCCTTTTTCTGTGCATTTTATTTATTTTCAAACAAAATAGGTAGCCCGAAATCCATTGGTGCACTAAAATTCGAAACCTTTAAATACAGAGAAAAAAATATAGGGAACTATTCCCCATACTCCATATTTCCTTGACAAATAATTGTCTGGGTTTTGACTATCTGTAATGTGTTTAATTTTTCAGGATCCGCTAAGCCTTCTAAAACTAAGATGACCTTTTGGAAGCATTAAAACTCACCATTTACTTAAAGCAAAGGAACCTATAAAGAAAGATCGCATTTCAACTCAAATAATGGCTCTGACCGTGAAGAGAAAGAAAATATAGATCCTACAAGGCATAGGTTGGCGGCTGTTGTAGTTAGTATCTTGAATTTGGTGACTTTACGACTTGGAGGTTGTCAAGAGTACAATAAATTTCCACACCTTTCACTGTGTTATCTGAAGAAGCCCTTGATTCATTTCCCGTAATAACTGTCATACCTAATTTTTGATGTTAATAGTTTTTAAGTGTATGAGTGGCCAGACTAACACACTATCACAGCTCAACTACACTGCCTGGATTTATCGATATTATACTGGAGAGTAATATTTATTAGACAGAAATATGTGTCCTGCTGTCACAGCTTGAAATAAAACTAGGGACACAGCATAAAGAATCAAGACTATTGGAAAAGTGTCTTAAAAGGCTGGAAGAAATACAATGAATATTTATATTAGATTTAAGTTCCCATTTACTGTGACAGTATTTTATCCTCCAGTAAATGGAAACCACCTGTAGCACATAGAGAGCAGTAAGAGCAGTTTAACTGTAGAACATTACAGTATGAGAGCCTAGTGGATGTGATCAAAGAGCAGCCAATTACCAAGCATTAGTGCCGCCATATTGTAATTGAGGGTTGAGCTATCTGCTCCCCCTCCTATCAGGGAATTCTTTTTACTAAATGAAATGGCTAAATGAATTGGTGGACAAAAGAGAGGAAGGTTTTTACTGACGGGGACAGAATTTTAATAACTTCTTGCTTCATTATTCATATTATTATTAATAATAAACAGGATTTATATAGCGCCATTATTATATGCAGTGCTGTACATTAAATAGGGGTTGCAAATGACAAACAGATACAAACAGTGACACAAGAGGCAGATAGGACCCTGCCCCAAAGAGCTTACATTCTAGGAGATGGGCACAGATCAGACTAGCTCCTATATTTTAGGGCTCTTGGCTTAAAACTAAGCAAATGTCTTTCTTTTCTTCCCAGCTAACATAAAGTTCAGTCTTTAATCAAGAAGTCTGAAAGATAGAAATAGCTTATGGTTTAAGTTTGCCATTTGACATGTTTGTCTTATTCTTGCCATGATAGTAAATTATTGAAATTAGACATATGTATCTGGCATTCTTGAAGTCATCCAAGCATGCATAATTAGCACGTCAGGTTTGAGTGTATTTCTGATCTATGATCTCTTTCAGGTCTAAGTCACTTTAAGTTGTTTCAGAATCAACGGAGAATCTGAATCCTAATGTAATGTTGCTAATAAATGATGCTGTTTTGTGTAATCAGCTGTCAAACATTGCCTACTTATTTTCTTCATTTGACAGTTTGGTGGCCTACATGTCAACAAGTACAATATACTCCATTTTAATCATTCGTTTTTGTCTTAAGGTTAATTAATCTTTTCACCACCTAATCTTGTATGGAAAAACGTGTTTATTTATTCACTTTGGAGAATATTTGCCTTACTAGCATTCTGAATAGATTTTTGTAACTAATTCATCACACATTAACCCAAAAAGTTTTTCACTGCTGTTTAACTGTGAGTATCAAACTTGTAGTGTCAGTCGTGTCACATACCAAATTTCCCATTCAAAGATAGAACTCAGATGATAGCCTTGAGTCTTGAAAAGAAGATTTTTTTAATATTTTATTTTTAGTCCTTTTATTTTGTTATTATGGTAATTATGTTTGGCCATTTGATGGTTATTTACACTCCCTCCCTGATTTAATAAGGCTCTCAAAGCCTGGACAGGATTTGCTATCATGGGTGAACATTGGTAATCCATCAAACCTGAAATAGTTTTGGTCAAGAATAAAAAAAAAGTTGTCAAGTAATAGGAAATACTACCCATGGTACTCTATTTTCTCTATTCTTTGAGAGCTTTTTAAAAGTTAGGTTCATGAAGCCCACAAGACTTCTGAAGGTGTCGAATGGTATCTGCCATCAAGACGATAGCAGCCAGTCACATTGCCTCTGCCGGCCTACTTACTTCCTACAGCATCCTGCTGCCATCTCATTGCCAGGTAGATAGCACACACACCAGTCTATGCACAAATTTTAAAAGAAAATTTACTAGGCCACTTTTTGTTATTGCATTATGGTCCAATTCCAATGCTCATTTGCCTAATGTAGGTGCTTTTGACAATATACACAGGGTCACCATAGGCTTTTGAATTGATATCTGGCACCTTTCAACATTCTTTTCTTGTGGTTAATTTGGGTGAAATTATTGCTTGTTTGAACTTGTTTCATCTTCAAACTTTTTGTATTTCCTTCTGGTTGAGAAGTGGGGGTTTAGAACTCTAAGAACTCCCATAGGCACCCCCATAATTAGTTTTACCCATGCTATTTTAACCATTAACATCTGCAATTAAAGTAAAGGAAACCCCAACATTTTGAGCTATCAACTAAACAATATTAGGAATGAAATTTCCTTGTAGTATAAATCCTGAACAAAGGTGCTACAACTAGTAGAGAAAGTCAACAAATATGAAGACAGAACTAACTGAGCCCATCCTAGCCCAAGGCTACTCACACATTTTAGTTTTGACCAAAATAAATACAATCTATCCACATTCTAAAGAAAAACAAACTATACATAATAGGCAGAATACATCAATGTAAAAAATTCACCAGCACACAGTGGTGTGATAAATGTTGTTATACAAATAATAAACCAAAAGCAGCACAAATAGTGGCACTTAAAATGATTTCCAACTGTAATAACAGTAGTAATGCATCAATACAGTGCAAAAACAAAATAGATCTGGAGCACTAACAGTATAAGTTATGTTGTATCTAATGAGACATTTAAGTGTACTTCAGCTCAATGGTCTGTCTGTTTATGCCTCTATCCTCTCTAAGTTGCATGCAATACCTAGAAATAAATCAGAAAATTCAAAATAAAATATGACATTATCCTTTTCAGATTTGAGTTCCTGTATAATCATGTGATGCTGTTTTTCATTACTTTTTACTATTTCTTGCAATGTGTACTCTTACATTTATGCATCATACCATAACACTAGCAGTTTTCTAGTAATTTCAACCATTTTCAGCCAAAGTCATAAGATGTTTTAAACCCCATCTCCAGGCAAATGTTGAACTGGGTAGAAGGTATTTAGTTTAAGAACAAGTACCCAAATTCAGGTTGCCATTTCAATAATTTTATTGTTTTTTAACAAATATATAGGAATACAAAGACTATAAAAACCAAAATATTAGATACATTGAGCGTACCCAATTCTATACAGGTAGTCGCCAAGTTAAGGAAATCCGACATATGGACGCCACCTAGATACGAAATCCTTTTTGTTGTCTTTTGGTTTGCTAAATATACCACTGAAAGTGTGTCATAGCTGAATTAAAAAAAATACTGGTCGATCCATCCACATCCATCTTGTGACCTGATACATTCCTCTGTGTGTTGACAGATTTAAGTTACATTGTTCTTATACCTGAGACCTATAGAACCTGACACATCTATGTTATGAATTAAATGAGAGATCTAAGGTCTTTCTTCTGTTGTCCTGATACAGAGGGGTAGATGCTATCTATCATCCTTAAGTTGGAAATGTTATTCGGGCAGAATAGGCAGGTGAAAAAAAATCGAAAAAAGTTAAAAAAAAAGGTAATTCAACCATATGTAGGGACTGGTAGGAAGAAATATATTATATTTCCCTTTTGGGCCTCATATATGTCTAAAAGAAGTTTTATTGATAACTTTAAACCTGACACAACAATATTATTCCAATGCTTTGGCCTTAGAACCAGGTTTATCTTGATAAATAACACTATATAAACTCAATTATAATTCCACATTACAGTGAAACAATTTGAGCTTTCGTGCCAGCATTATTCCCCAATTCCGCAACTTGTTTACTCTCCCAGACTCATTACAGGCCTTAGATTTCGGTGACGATGATAAAATTACATCCCTGCAAGCACAATATTGGGATCCTTGGTGAATTTAAAAGTTTCAGAAAGGCACTAATGATAGAACATCAAAGTAGTTTTATATAATAACTCAAATGCAAGTTTTTTCATTTATTGTCACTACATCCTAATGTATATTGATGTTTACATTAATATTGAGTAATTTACGGCTCCAAATTTTTTACCTTTTCTATTTTTTATATATTATTTCCAGGATGATGCTAAAATGTACATGCTTTCCTAGTAATTAGCAACAATGCTGCATGTTTATCTTAATGATGTATATATATTTTCAAATGCACATTTTTAACCATTAAAAAATATATTTATTGGTTAGATTATCATGTGTATCAAATAGGATAAAAGAATGTCACTTTTTGTAACCTAATATTATTTGTGAATATTGCTTTGTTGTGCTTTATTGTGCTAAATATATGTTTACGTCTGTTAGAAACAAAACAGAAATTAGAAAAGAGAAGACATTAATGTCCACCCTGGTAAAGTTTACTCTGGTTTGACTTAATGAGGGTTCACTAAATCTTGTTCAAAGTCAGCAAACTCCAACTTTAGGTCAAATACTATTGACATCTTTTGCAAGCCAAAATCTTCCAGGAAACACTGCCCTGTCAAATTACCGGCAAACAAGAATAATTGGCTATGCATTGCTATGAGGGAAATGTACGAGTACCAATACAAAAAAAATCTTTATATACACACTATGGAGCAAAGGTGTTTTCATCAGGTGTCGAAGTATTTTTATACTATACCTATTACTTCTAAACTGCTTGCATATCAGGGAAAAGCTTTGATTCTGACCCTGAGTAGCAATTTTAACGGCCAAACTGTTGCTATGGCTCCACTTTCACTGTCATCAATCCACTAACCAGATGATGACAGCTGTCATTGTCAAAAATAAAAAGATAAGTGTACTGTGTTTTTCCATACCTCAGACTGGTATCTCGGATTGAAACTCGTATCTTCAAATTCTGGTTTCCTATCCAAGGTCAGAATACCTATGATTTAAAGCTGACCAATCACTATTTTTTTAGATTATATAAAAGGGTGGCTAACCATTTTCTATACATAAAAAAATATTATTTTTTTAATAATTTGAAGAGGAGGACCTCCTACTTTACTGCCACGGCGCAGTGGGATTGGCACAGCACTCGATTTAAATCCAGCATAGTGTTAAATCGGGTGATATAAGAAGAAGAATCCAGAAAAGAAGAAAGAAAATGGTGGCATCCACTGTGCACTCCACACTGAAAAGAAGAAGGAAGATTGGATGGCACGGGACCAACTGGTCCAGGGTGAATGGAGACTGCTATAAAGTGTCATTTTTATTTTTAAATTAATGGATTCAACTTCAGAGCTATCCTACCACTATTTGTAACACTTAACTACTTCTAAAGGAGATGCAATATTGTCTCATGTGGGATATTTAAGGTGCTTACCAATAAACAATCTGACAATATTATAAAATAATTGCTCATGCTTCTTTATTATATTCCACTTAATGTTAAAAACTGAATAAGTTGATAAGGGACTGTGACCCAGGGTGTCTCTCTATAAGGAAATCAAGGTGGTTAATAATGTTGCTTTGGGCCATGTTAATTGTCAAAGAAAAGAAACTCTACAGCTCAGGTTTGGAGGCACAATACACATTGGTGAAAAACTATAAGCATAATTGAGTGGTGCTAACCTTTTTGGGAAAACAAAGGAGTCACGGTTCTCACAACTGTATCTACTGAACCAATGCTAACCAGGTATGCTGGATATGTTGTTTAAGATGATCCAATCACATTTGAAGGATACTAATTTTTTGAAAGTTAAAAAATGAGACCAATGCTGTTACCATGTTGTGTCCTTCTGAGGAAGCCTTTGGGGGAAATGCGTCAAGGACGCTAGTATGGAAAACGTTAGACTTAAAATTGTAATTATGAAAATATGAAATATGAAGTATGAAGTGAAAATATGAAGTGTCTGTACATATAAAGTACAGTTCTTTTTTTTTATTCTGTTTTTACAATTAAGTGGAATATAATAAAGTAGAATAAGAAATGTGTTTATAATATTGTGATTGTTTATTGGTATGCACCTTAAAAGTCCCACATGAGACATGATTTTATCTTGTCCACTAATTCTAAAGGAATATAGTCACTGAAATAAGACTGTGATCAAATACACGAAATATGGCCATTAATAAATTATTTTATTAAAAAAATGTCTATACTGTATTTTAAATCACTGCTTGTATATACTCTTCTAATATATTGAAATTGAAACACTTTACTATCAAAGTGAAAAAATGTCTGACATATGTCAAAATATAGAACGTATAACAATAACGTGCCCGTAGCGAGCTCTAGGAAAGTACAATTCTCACATTAATCTGGCACCTAAAGAAGGCATTTATTATTAGCAAAATTCCATCTAACTTTTCCTTGTATATTAATAGATACAGTTATTGGAAATCACCCAAAAACTTTTACCTTTAGGCATGTGATCTTAATTAAATCCAACGAGAGAATCTACATGAGTACATGTACATGAGTAGCTGTGAGACAGTAGCTGAGACACTATCTACTCTGCAGTTTGTTACATTTGGCATATGGCAGGTTTGTCTTCAGATTGATGATTTTTATAAGTATGCTGTATTTTAAGTGGGGCTGCTTTTAGAATATTTTTTGCCTGATGGTGGTCAGTTTACTTCACTTTACGGTTTTAACCTTTACATTCAGAAGCTGAAGTACCAAATCAAGTGGTAAATGGGGAGCACTTTGTCAACATGCCAGGTGCCCAAGCCTAAAAAGGTGCCCTGAACTGAACAGCTAAGCCTGAAAGGGTGCCCTGAACTGAACAACTCATGGAATACTATTTCCTGGGTATGATGTTCCAAACTTTCTAAGCGATACCCAATGTTAGCTAAAGCAACAAGGATTCTGCATGTTCTCATGTATCCACTGAACCAGGAAAAATACTTTAATACTACTAGGATGCCTACAGTTACCTGGCCTTACTAGTAAAACACAGCTTTGGCATTGCAAATCTACTGGTAGAAATGAGTGATCTTCTTTATACTGTAAAGACAGTACTAGCTGCAGATTGAGCTGATTTACTTTTACTATACATTTGGGCACACAATCTACTTTTCATGATAAACAGTTTGCTTAGTAAGCTACTAAAGTTACCAGTTTATTTTTCAAAGTGAGCAGTGGTTTGAGCACAGCTTTAACTTACCAAGTAATGTTTTATTATTTACCTATAGTTGATATTTATATATCAGGAAGATTGTCCAAACATGCATAAGCAGATATCAGCATGAGCACAGGCAAGCTACCTAAACTTGCAACCAGCAAGGGCTTTATTGCAGAAAGGAACAGGTGATGTCCCTTCTGTGGTAAGCATTCTTACCCGGCTGAGCGTGCTCTTGATTTCTCAAAATTACAGAGCTGCTCATGAGAAGTTCAGCGTTGGTTGTCATAATACCTTACACATTCTGGCTTCCCCTCTGGTTGCCAGGGCTGTATGAACTCCTGTGTGCCTGCACAGGAATTAAATCAACCCAGTCAAACGAGATTGCAAAAAATCAAAATGATGAAGAGAAAAAGGAAGAAGATGGTGGTGCCTGCAACAAGATGGGAGAGGTTAGTATAAATAAGGTTTATTTAAGCTGAGATCTGCCAGGCTTCTGTGTTAAAAGTTCTTTAGCTATAGAACTGTTTCCATAACTCTTCAACCTGACCTTGACTCCTAATATTGAACTGACTTGTTCCTTGTCTATTCTGCAACATCTTACTTGGTACGCTAGTTATACTCGCTACATTTTTGTACCTTACCTTTCTCAAGTAGTTAGCCTGGCCTGTTTGACCCCATCTCTGCCTGCTAATCTGGTATTGTATCTCCTAAGATTTGCTGTTCTTGGAATATTGAAGACCTTTTTATCTCAGTGGACTGCTCCTTTAGCGCATGCCCGAAGAGGCTTTTCTCCACAATGATAAAAGTGCCTATTTTTACATTTACAGGACATTTTGATCAGCACAGTTTGATTGGGTGACGTAGACAGAAGCCAGAAGACTAAAGGACTAAAGGAAGGTATGGAGGGATCAATGGCTCTGTGCTCAAGGTAAGTGTAATTTTTTTTTTCATTTTAATGAAAGTTCTGCTTTGATAAAGGGGTTATGTAAATCACAGGACGAAATGGATAAAAACACAAAGCATTTGGTGTGTGTGTAAGTATGTGTGTGTGTATATATATATATATATATATATATAATTCGACCACCCGAAATTTTTTGCTATATTCGGCCGAATAGCTGTCGAATCGAATAGTGAGCTATTCGACCAACACTAGTAGTGATCAGCAAGAGGCTGAGGGAAGTGATCAGCAAGAGGCTGAGAAGGGGGCCAGAGTGGGATCCAGGCTGAGAGAGAGCCAGAGTGGATTCCAGGCTGAGAAAGAGCCAGAGTGGACTCCAGGCTTTGAGAGACCCAGAGTGAACTCTAGGCTGCAAGAGAGCCAGAGTGGATTCCAGGCTGAGAGAGAACCAGAGGGTTCCAGGAAAGCCAGCGGCGGAACAGTACTGCAAAAACTGTGAGTGGAACAGTACTAATATAGAGTATGTGTTAGTAAGATAGGACACCTAAGTAAGGTAGCCAGATGCCCAGCAGGACTACTGTTTATTTTTTTGTTGTGAAGTGCTGGGGAGTGTGCTGTAGCACTTGCCTAAACAAATAAAAACTGCTGTTATTTTGGATTTTGGAGTCTGCTGCCTCATACGCAGTATATATAGCCTGGAGTTTGGTATTAAAGCACCAAATAAATGCATTTTAAACAGAAGGATCTGGGTAAACAAAAATGAATGACATAGGCAGAGTGAATTTATTGTTATAAAATTAACTTGATGTAGTTTGTAGTACAATAAGCAATTATGCACAAGTAATAACTGACTGACAAAGCCCATATGCAATTACAACACATTTGTGCCTGACTTTGATTTTTTTTTAATCTTGTTTGTGTCCCAACAACGTTGCAAGTACATTAAATTGGCATTTTAAAAGCTCCACTTTCAGAGCACTGTCACTTAAGCGTCTCACAACTTGCCTGTTATTTTTGAAGGTTCTTTTGTTCAGCTTATTTCTGCTTCCACAATTGCCTGCCATCCATGACAGATCTTCTCATAACCTGTCCTCATAACTGTGCTATAAATGTTTCTTTACAAAGCATTTATTACAGCAAAAGATGATGTATCTCTACTTGGCTAAATCAGGTTTTTCTTTTTCCTGATACTTGGTCTACCCTGCACACTGTGATAAATAAATATCCAAGAAGGGTAACAAAACTGCCAGATTTCAAACCTAAATTTCATTTATCTGGGCTTTCTTTATAATTAAATAGCTTCATATATATTTGTTGACATCAGGCATTGTTTAGGATAATTGAGTATATCACTTATCTTACTTCATTCTATGGGGGCTTACAATAGGGCAAAATTGGGGTTTTTTATTTCCCCCAAATTGACTAGAGTATTAACCTAAGGTACAAAATATGTCTTACACTGCTGACATTCAAAACAGAAATCAACAGAAAGTCCAATAAAATTAATTTTAATAACTAAATCCAATGTTTATTTAAAAGGAAGAAAAAAAATCACATGGATTCAATCTATACCTATATCTTTTCCCCCTTTTTACAGGTTAAAGTATTTTGCACTTTTGAGTTAGTTATTGTGACACTTACCTCTTTCCTCACTAAAGTACTGGCATCTCTCTCTTGCGCATGTGGGCAGTTCTGACCCTGGGTGTGCCTGCTTTTCTAAGTTTCATCAGCATCACCCCTACCACCGGACAATCGGGAAATAGCCTTCGGCTATTTAGTTGGCTCAGGCACAGCGCTCAGCATTTGTACAATATGTCTCCAGACTACTGCTCAGCCCCCTTATGTAAATCACAGGACGAAATGGATAAAAACACAAAGCATTTGGTGTGTGTGTAAGTATGTGTGTGTGTATATATATATATATATATATATATAAATATATATATTGTGACAGAGTGTCCCAAAAATGGCAGGGAAAGTGCATTAATGGCTCCAGGGAAAAGTATGTTAAAGTGTTAATTGATGTAAAAGGTTTTTAGGAAGGGATTTTAGGGCCCTGTAGCCGGCCAAGGGAGTGAAAGGGTGGGTTCCTTGGCCCAACCCAATCCTGAGTGGGTCATATGCACCTGCACTCAGGTGCAAGGAAAGAGTAGTAGTGATCAGCAAGAGGCTGAGGGAAGTGATCAGCAAGGGGCTGAGAAGGGGGCCAGAGTGGGATCCAGGCTGAGAAGGGAGCCAGAGTGGATTCCAGGCTGAGAGAGAGCCAGAGTGGATTCCAGGCCGAGAAAGAGCCAGAGTGGACTCCAGGCTTTGAGAGACCCAGAGTGAATTCTAGGCTGCGAGAGAGCCAGAGTGGATTCCAGGCTGAGAGAGAGCCAGAGGGTTCCAGGAAAGCCAGCGGCCGAACAGTACTGCAAAAACTGTGAGTGGAACAGTACTAATATAGCGTATGTGTTAGTAAGATAGGACACCTAAGTAAGGTAGCCAGATGCCCAGCAGGAATACTGTTTATTTTTTCATTGTGAAGTGCTGGGGAGTGTGCTGTAGCACTTGCCTAAACAAATAAAAACTGCTGTTATTTTGGACTTTTGGAGTTTGATGCCTCATACGCAGTATATATAGCTCAGAGTTTGGTATTAAAGCACAAAATAAATGCATTTTAAACAGAAGGATCTGGGTAAACAAAAATGAATGACATAGTGAACAGAGTGAATTTATTGTTATAAAATTAACTTGATATAGTTTGTAGTACAATAAGCAATTATGCACAAGTAATAACTGACTGACAAAGCCCATATGTAATTACAACACATTTGTGCCTGACTTTGATTTTTTTTTTAATCTTGTTTGTGTCCCAACAACGTTGCAAGTACATTAAATTGGCATTTTAAAAGCTCCACTTTCAGAGCACTGTCACTTAAGCGTCTCACAACTTGCCTGTTATTTTTGAAGGTTCTTTTGTTCAGCTTATTTCTGCTTCCACAATTGCCTGCCATCCATGACAGATCTTCTCATAACCTGTCCTCATAACTGTGCTATAAATGTTTCTTTACAAAGCATTTATTACAGCAAAAGATGATGTATCTCTACTTGGCTAAATCAGGTTTTTCTTTTTCCTGATACTTGGTCTACCCTGCACACTGTGATAAATAAATATCCAAGAAAGGTAACAAAACTGCCAGATGTCAAACCTAAATTTCATTTATCTGGGCTTTCTTTATAATTAAATGGCTTCATATAAATTTGTTGACATCAGGCATTGTTTAGGATAATTGAGTATATCACTTATCTTACTTCATTCTATGGGGGCTTACAATAGGGAAAAATTCGGGTTTTTTATTTCCCCCAAATTGACTAGAGTATTCCCCTAAGGTACAAAATATGTCTTACACTGCTAACATTCAAAACAGAAATCAACAGAAAGTCCAATAAATATAATTTTAATAACTAAATCCAATGTTTATTTAAAAGGAAGAAAAAAAATCACATGGATTCAACCTATACCTATATCTTTTCCCCCTTTTTACAGGTTAAAGTATTTTGCACTTTTGAGTTAGTTATTGTGGCACTTACCTCTTTCCTCACTAAAGTGCTGGCATCTCTCTCTTGCGCATGTGGGCAGTTCTGACCCTGGGTGCGCCTGCTTTTCCAAGTTTCATCAGCATCACCACTACCACCGGACAATCGGGAAATAGTCTCTTTATAGCCTTCGGCTATTTAGTTGGCTCAGGCACAGCGCTCAGCATTTGTACAATATGTCTCCAGACTACTGCTCAGCCCCCCTAGCTCTCCTAGTGTTACCACTGTCGCCTGATTGTGTGTTTTTCAGTATCCCATTTTGTAACCGCTTGTTGTCCAGTCTGCTGTTCCCCTGCCTGTTTCCTTGTGTGTTTCTTACTATTCCTGTGTCCCCAGTGTCCTCAGTGTCTTCCTGTGTCTCCTGTGTTCCCGTGTCCCTAGTGACCCCCTGTCTTCCTGGGTTTCTTGTGTTTCCCTGTGTTTTTGGTGACCCCCATATAACTCGTGTCTATTTCTGGTACATGAACCTTGGCTTTGTTCTGACCACGCTTGTTTGCTGCCTGCCTCGACTCCAGCCTTCTTTGAATATTCTCCTGCCCACTGATTCAATACTACACATTGTTCTGCCCACCCTGGTGTGCCACAACCTGGCAGCAGTCTGCAGCGTAACATTCACCCTCTAGAGGCTCTGGAGAAAACCAGGCGGCTGCTTAAGTTCTGCGCCTTGGCCCTTCTTAGGGCTCACTATACCATTGATAAAGCCTTAGTGGCCCCCAGAGGTTCTGTCTCTCCAAGTGTGACAGTTAGGATGTGTGACTTGCTCCTAAATGATCTGCTGCGCATTATTGGTGACCACAAGTAGATGGTGCTGTGCCTTCATGTAAAGTATGTAACAAACATAGAAAGTTTAAATGATTACACAGAATTATCTAGAGTATAAACAAGGAATCTGAAAGCATTTTAGACTTGGGTATACAGTGAGTATCATTTGATCTTTCTGAAAATAAAGATATTGTGGTCAGTACCTGCAAACACTTTATTCTTTCCAATATGCATCTGAGATAGGCACATATTTAAGCATGCATGGGTGTAAAAACATTTCTCAAAACACTGGAAAAGTTAAGTAAAAATTGGAGCTGACATTTTAGGAATTTCCAGGCTTTGACATATGTTCTATACAATAATAATAATTTTATTGATTAGTCCATTTTGTAGTTCTACCACATAAGTAGTACTGTGACGTTGGTATACTTTGTAAAGGCTAAATCAGGTTGATTTACTTCATTGAGTTTATGCAGTTCAGGAAATGTTTCTACAGGGAATATTTCATTTAGTTTATTGAATAGGGTGAAATTTCACTTCTCAAGGAATCTCTAATCAGGTGCAAGGAAATGTTAAAAAAAAATTACTGTTCGCACGTGATTAGATTGCTGAAGCCAGTAGAGCTTCACCATATTTAATGAGCTAACTGAATTATCCATTGCAGGGTGATAATGAACAGCTCCTTGGGCAAATCAACATTAATGTATTTTTAAATGTATTATTTTCAGAAAACATTTTTTTTGTTATTATTATTAGTTTAATATAATGACTGTTATCAAGTAGCAAACACATTGCAGCCCTTTATGACTGCAGATGGGACAATATAATTAAGTAATCATTACCATAAACAAGGCAGATTTGGGTTTGCAGGGACCAAGGTATTTTCACAGCCTTGTGGACCCTCTAGATTTTACTGTACTCAGCTATTTAAAAGACTTCAAACAACATCTAATACTAGAACATTTATTAAACTGCGGTTCGTAGCAATCACAAGCAATCTGACCTTATTATCTTTGTTACCAAAGGTAAATGTTACACCGGATTATGTGGATTCATTTTAATGATCATTTTTCAACCGATTACAGAGTGCTAGCTACACAGCAAGATGCTGCACTACATATTTAATCCTTGTCATGATAAGTCTTTTCTGAACCTGCGGCAGGGCAGGCTAAATCAATGCTTGTTGAACTAGATGTCTCAGGGCTACGTAAACACTGAAATGTGATAAGATTTAAGGACTCTTTTGTTTTCTGAGTAGTTTGGAGCTAATTTTAGGTACATCTCAGTTCAGATACTTATCATCCTACTCCATTTTTTGGCTTTTGAAGTTTAAAGTTTGTTTTTATATATACTTCATCAGTATATCATCCATTTAAATCAAGGGTTAATTAGATGGGAGTTTTTAATGCAAGGATCTGGTATTTTATCACTCATTTTTTTCTGGCATTTACTGTCACTGTTACTGAAAGACAGAGGAGGAAAAATCCAAAATTTGAAGCTGTCACCAGAACAAGAATAGAATGACTTTCCAATAAGGACTCATGTTTTAGTGACAACTGTCTAAGAAAGTATTTCTATAGGACAAGCCGTAGTTATTTTTGAATTGTTTTGAATAACTTTGAAGTGTTTTAAGCCCTATCTACACCACAGGACATGACATGCATATCCTGTCCGAGTTTAGGTGCTTGTCCGCATACTACCGTAGATAAAATAAACCTGCTGGGGAATGTGTTTGTGAATGTTGTAAAGACAATAAAGAGAATAAAGTGAAGCTATTTTGACTTTAATTATATAATCTATATATATAGTCGTTATCAGTCTTTCTCAACCTTTTTAACATGGGGTAACCCTGGAAAAAAACTTTCAGGTCTTCAGGGAACCCCTTCTATAATTACTGTATCCACGACACACAGTACATCAGCTTGGCAATCAGTGGGAAGAATGCCTCTTACAGTGTTGGCCAATGTTTCCCCCTAATACCTGAGAGGTACAAATTGCTCATTGTTTAAGGAACCTCTAACAAATTCAACGTTCAACAAAAAAAAAAATTGTCTATATTCTCCAGGCTTGGACAGCTTTAATAAATCGGCCCCACTATATCTGAGTTTCATATAATTTGAAAAAGTCACCAATAGATAACATTCAAAGAGAAGAGTCTTTGAGGTTTTATTGCTGTGTTAAGTATATGATACAGAATTCATACCTAAATGAGCTTGTCTCCAGGGAAAATTACAGCATTTAAGTAATGTAATTATTTTCATTTAGTGAAAGTAGAATAACATTTAGATGTCAATTTTGTATCTCCTATGAATACATTTTCTAAGGAGGTGTTTTCAACTGCTTTCAATCTGAACCATTTAACTGCAGCATGTTTTATCTAGAACCATTAGTATAAAAAAGAAGCACATCTTACATCTTGTTAGCCTAAGTGTCACCATTTCATTTAAAAGTAATATTATATGTATAGCTAATTGGTCTGGACATGAGATTGAAAACTTTCAATTGATGCTGAACCAAGGTGTTCCTTCAATAATTCACATCTACACATCTGGTTAAATTATTTGATGTCATGAATTATTCTTCAATTGTACAAATGTAACCAGGAAGCTAACAACTAGTAAACATACTTGACTTTGAGGGCTCAATAAAAACAATATAATGGAGAAACAGAAAATTCACGCTATAGTATAAAAGCTTATAGCAAATCTACAGAGCCAACAGGGAGTAAGATTTAGGACAATCAAAGAAGCAAGTTGCAGCAAAAAACTTTTTCAATTTTTTAGACCTGGAAAAATATGGAATCTTGCCAGGATGGTGCTTTAAAGAAGCAAGGTATAAGGGCTTTACTAGCTTTAACCAAGCCAAGCATAAGGGCCCCATGTTGAGGAATTTATATTTGCATGAGATACATTTTTATTACCATATAGGTGTTTGGCTAGGTACACATGTGCAATAATTAGCGTTTGAAAACGAATGATCATCGATTATTCCCGATTATTTTGAATGATCGTATTGTGCACAAGTCTGAACATGCTGTAACGATGGGATCGTTCTAATATAATCCACCAATAATGTACACACTGGATCCTGGATGCAGGAAGTGGGATGTACAGGAGAAAGTGTATCACAGAACAATCCACAATCACTGAATGACCGTACACACGATAGATTACGAACGATCATGGCCCAATCAGATCCGCCGTGACGGTCGTTCTTTCCAGTGAGATTCCTCATTAGTCGGCGACGCTGACCAGTCATTGTGCACTTTTTTGTTAACAATTATCGAATGATCCGTCATCGATCGTTCGTTTTCAACAACATATATTGCATTTGTGTACGCAGCCTTTGGGAACCAAAACACACTATAAAAACTTGTACCCATCCTTAAATTCCTGTTGATCTTGTAAGTATTTCAAGTTGATGTCAAATTCATAGCATAGACAGTCCAAAGCCAAGCAACCTTAGCATTACAACTGGTGCATCGGTTCCAGCAACTTTATTTCTAGAACAGCAAGTAAAAGGAAATTTCCCTAGTTGGGATTTAGACAATTTAGAGTTCTAGACTAGGTATAGAAGTACATTTATCAGTTGAAATAACCCATGTAAATTCACGTTCTTCTTTACTGAAAACTATGGATGTTGCATGATTTATATTATAAACAAAGTTTGCAAGATCTGTTCTGGCTTCCAACAAACAACATTTAAATGCTGTTTGATTCAGCTGATTTTGTTTAAGTTTTTTGTATCATCCTTTGTCATGTCCTGATTGGCTCATCATGTAATTGCCTGAAGTCTTTAAAAATGTAGTCTGGTTTTGAAATGCCAACTCTGAATCACATGTAAGATCCATACCTCTTATATAAGAGTGGCCTTTAGGTGTGCAGCTAATATTAAACAAATATGAATAAAGTCAAGTAAACTGACAGGCAAAGCTGCATTGATCTTTTAATCAAGCAAAGGGCAGAACAGGTTGTGTTCAGCAGCTATACAACAGGCAGGTGGCAATTGATCAGATAGTAGAATATATAATAGGCAATAGTTGGATAAATGAAATCCAGAAGACATACATATGTCAGGGTCAAAAACATAATCACAACAAATTAAGATCCAGGATAAGTCCAAACTAGTTTAAGAAAAAAAATGTATATTGATCTGGTGGTTACCTCTAAGAACACTGGGGACGTGGAGGAGAGGGGAGGCCATATCCCATGAAAAAGGACCAGTGGCTGAGATTAGGAGGTAAGCAACAATGCAAAAGATTATTCCAAAAAATATCCATTAAATCATTTAGATTCCCCTTTTTAATAACAATAACTTAAAGCCCATACCTGGTATACTTACACCTAGCCGGTTATATTCTTATAACAGTTCAGCTTTACAACATTGACATTGAATAAAATAACATACGGCTTAGTATCTTATTAATTACAAACAAATCAATAACTCCTTTCCTACTTTTTCCAATTGAAAGGGCAAGGAAAAAAGAGGAAGATAAACACTGATAGCTAATCAATGACTATCTCTGCTCCAGTAATCAGAAGGGTCAGGAAGATGGGTCTTTTGTCAATAGCACAAAACCTTTCATGTAGATTTTGCTCTCTGGAATAAATCTTATTGTCTGCTATAGATTTACCAATATGAAGAAGGAGTAGCACTTGAAGTTTTAATACTTCTAAAGTATCCATTGCACAAAGGGAGTACATTATCCAAAGACATGTGTCACTAGTTATAGCTAAAGGTGTATCTAGAGTTTATTGTGGAAGTGGCAACATCCTGATGATGAACAGTATTCGACTCCACTGTATATACAGTTTACATAAGACAAGCCTAAATTAAATTTAAATAGCCACAATATGTAACATGCTTCTCACATTGCTTATATGATCCAAATTTAAAAAAAGTCTACAACTAAAATTCTATGTATTTCTTGTCTCGATTGGCATGTATGCTCTTTTGTCAAACCAAAATGTTATTGACTATAGGTAACATTTACAATGAACAGTCCCTATGAACCCAGGCTTTCCTGCGGTTACCAAGTGTACAGTTAATGTGAACTTTTTCATTCCTAAAGCATATAGGCACAGTGATACCATTATCATCTTCTCTGCGTTATAAGCTTTTTTAATGCTCTTCTTCTTTTCTCAAAGTGTTGAGACTAGACTAACAGTGTTGTTAATGAGCTGCAAATTTCATCTCATTGTTAAAGTTAACTGCTAAAACCTTATTCCCATTGCTAAAAAATTCCCAGCTACTGATATATGCAGGTGTATGACTTTTCACAAGAAGCAAAGGTGTTTGGGATGTACTCATATGTGCTAGAAACTGCAAGCCTGGCTTTACTTCTATGCAATAGAAGAGGCAAGATGGTAGAACCCAATGGGAAAGTTTTATATTTATTTATTTTTTATTTAAATATTTATTAGATTTTCTTGTAGAAAAATACAGTGGCCAGAAAAAAAATACAAGCACAAAAACATACAAAAAAAAAAACCAAGAGACTGAAATGGGGATATACAGTTATGAGCAGGTAGCTAATATAATATATAAACACATAGCATTTAATCAATTATTTGCTCTTTAATGTGGACATGGTTCAAAAGAACAAGGATTTTACAACTTAGATTTAAAGTATGTTAAAGACTTTGCTGTCATTTTTTGTTTTGTTTTTTGATTTTTTTGTTATTTTGTTTTTGCCTGGTTTTTATTTCTATTGGAAAAGCAAAATGGTTTTGATAGTGGGTATTCAAATTAAATTATGAGTGTCCATGGTGATTTCAAGAACAGAACTTGTCAGAAGGGTCTTGATAGGTTTGCAGTAGAACAATGAAATTCTTATGTTAATCCCAAGAGTTTCTAATAAAGTAGGAGGAAATGTTGATTGTAACTTCTGCACTGCTGTTGCTTAGAGATAAGCTTGCACCTGCCCTGAGTAATATCTGTCTCTATCAATTTTGTTCACCATAATTGGCCTCTATATGTTTAGACAAGATGACTCATTGCAGCTTATCTGCTGTCCACTCTTCTCAATCAGCAATCTCACTCTGTAACCTATTAGCTTCATGCATTAAGTGATGTGGTGACATGGGTGTTACAGAATGATTACAATGTGATAAGGGCAGATTGAGACACTGTTAAGAGAAAAAAAGCAACATACTTTAGTGTTAACGGTTTTGTAGGATTATTCCTAAATATAAAATTGTAATACATCATTTGATGGTAATACACG
The DNA here is from genome assembly GCF_032062135.1 of Pyxicephalus adspersus. Taxonomy (NCBI): domain Eukaryota; kingdom Metazoa; phylum Chordata; class Amphibia; order Anura; family Pyxicephalidae; genus Pyxicephalus; species Pyxicephalus adspersus. The sequence continues at coordinate 38,616,714 of NC_092867.1, read as the reverse complement.
TATACCACAATAGGTTTAAGATTTAACAGGGAAAAGGTCAGAATGGGTCAAAGTAAATTATCTGAAGCTACATTAGTCAATGTGCCCTAATACATATAACAGAAAGTGCATTATTCTGTTCATTACTGTAGCATTCAGTGATAAGTACCACTAGATGACAGGAAACTTTTGTGTTGTTTGATACCATCGATTTTGTTTTTCCTTTGACTTTTTAGCTTTTTTATGCATAAATTCTTTAACAAAATATTCACTATTTTTTCCACCATTTTTATCCTACTGAAATAGTTTAAATGGACAGTTGGCACCAGTGGAATGTACTGATAGGATAACAAGAAAAAGACCCATTGACTTATGATGTCCTATGTTTATTCCGCACAATCCGCTACCAGTTTTTTTAATGATGACTTTGGAACCTGTGACCACAGACATTCTACTTCTGTTAATTTAGGGCTTCTAAATATATCTTGATTTTTTATTAATTTTGTTAGGTATTTATTGGCTGCCATTTTTGCTTTGCTTGTTAGATCTGGTGATCTCACCTGAAGAAGGCTGGGCTTCTGGTATGTTGTTGTATCAGATTATAAAAACTGTTTTTGGGTAATTAAAAGAAAAATGGATAAAGCTGAAGGTACCATCAAAATTGCTAGCCTTAGAGATATGTATATGTAATCATTGTGCTTCTTTGGGATCTTTATTGGTTTTATTGGTTTAAGAATTATATTAAACAATGCCCCTGCTACCTTTCAGTTGACAAAGGTATACTTTCTTACATGTTTTGGCAGCTTAATGTTTCAGTTTAAGACTCCTTTCTCATGATGTTTTTATATGTTGAATGTAAATGTGATATGATCCTTTTTTCTATAAATTAAGTAGGTGTGCCCCTCAGTAGACATAATGTAGCCCATTGAAGATTATTAACATTGCATTTAGCCCACTGTTTCCTCTGAGCTGGACATGTTTGAACTGGAGCATCTTCAGCTCAAAATAAAGCTCTGCTGGAAGGTGCATTAACTGTTTCTTACTCTGATACTTTTAATTAAACATTTTTCTTTTATGTAGAGGGAGAAGACCAGATTTGGTCTTTGAATTCAATTTCACATCCTAATAAAAGAACAAAGGCAGATGTCTAGAACACACCATATACATCAAACTGATTTACACAATAATAAAAGTAGTTGTTCAGAGTTGTCGGAAAAAAAAAACATTTTCCACTTTCAGAGGGATGTAAAGTCATTTACAACATCAGTTGGAAAAATTAAAGCCTATTTAAAACCCTTAGACTTTGGGTTAGGGTTAGATGGGCATTGGTCAGCCATTCAGTTAAAGCAGACCTATGATGTCATTTTCAACATTATATAAATAATTAAATATTGGCTTTCCCTTTTTTCTACAGTTTATTGTTTTTTAAATGTTTTGGGGAGATCTCGTCCCTTCTGATTTTACTGCCATGGTGGCCAAAATAGAAGGAGAAACCCAAAGGCTCCTGGGATACTTGCATCACATATCCCAGGAGGCTTTGGGTTGCTCCTTCTGCACATGCCTGAGATCAGACATGTGCCATTGGCATCCCATAATGTAGGAAAAAAGTGCTCAATCTCGCCCCTGCACAGTGTGAATTTGGGTGACGGCTGAGGACTAGTTGGCAACGGTGAAGCGCAGAAATCATGTAAAAAACGCCCTGTCTTGAACTTAGCCTTATCTGGTGTGAGATGATTGTTAGAAGAAGTGCTGAGGATAACTGAAGAGGTATCTATGAAGACACCTTCTCCATCTGAGCACAACTGATTTATTTTTGGGGATAAGACTTCTCATCTCTTCTGAGCACCAACGTAAGTGGAAGAAAAATTCTTCAAAGTACAGTACAATCTTGAATTTGACATTTTTCACAAGAACAGATGACCCTGCTGAGATAATATTTCCTTGAAATTTTTGCTTTGCTAGGTAAGTACAGCTATTAAGGACAACACATGTGTTCCTAAAATGGATAAGACTTGTAGAAAAAAAACAGACATCATATAATTGGCTCTTTTAAGGAATAGGGAGATTCAAGGTTAAGTTGAAATGGACTCAAATAGGTTTTGTGATATTTAGTTCCAGTTTCCTAACATATATTAAAAAATGATCAAGGGCACCTGGCGGCTATATATAACATTGACGCACGCCATTTGTCTGGTGTTCATACCAAATGGCCAAATGAGCCTGCACCTTACAGGTGTAAGATCATATAGCTAAATATAAACTCTGGCTATGTCTTTGACAATCTGATCCTTCCAGCAAGTAATCCATGTACTTATGTACTTGTAATGTAAATACATATGAACCTTCTCATCCAATAAATCTTTATATAGCCAGCAACCCTGGCTATAGAATCTCTGTAGATGGAGTCCGTTAACAATAAAAGTCATAGCTTTCTTTTAGAGATGTAGCATCAATCACGCATACGAATTGACAAGTTACTTGGACATGGCTTATTAATATTGTAATATTCAGTCATTAATTACTAATCATGTTGCTATGATACCTCTGAGCAGTTTAGAATAATGGCATACAGAACCCATTTATCATAGATCTTACAAACTAGTGATCATCTAATGCATGATAATTAGTATTTGTAGAGAATAACTAGTTTATAGTGTTCATAAATAATGACATTTTGCAATTTACAACAAATATAAATTGTCATTCAAGCACTAAGATTTAAAGTAGATATTTTAAAGTGCAGTGTGGATTAGCAGGGCGTTAATCTTGTGTTTGCATTATCACACAAATGTGTATGACATATCAAATATATATTGTCAACATTTTATCTCCTTCTTTTTTGCAAATGCTAAATTGAAGTTTAATCAGTAAAACATGATTTAGGTGAATATTGACATGTGTTTCTTATTGGCGTTGTCTCCCTTTGTAAGATGGGCCTTCTTGATATAGGGACCCTGTTTACAGGGCATTTTTGTTATAATATTGTATGAGTTATGAGTTTAACATTTTGTTTTTTTTTTCAATATATTATAATTCAGGTTATTTTAATGCCGAGAGAAGTATTGTATCACAACACTAATCAGTAAGAACTCCATGCTAAAACTACAAATTCTTCAACTCTACCTAATAGTTGGGTTGAACTGGCCTGCATTGGGAATCCTTGCTGCTCTGTTTAATAATTTCTACCATCCCTAAACATAGCACATTGTCTTGTGTACCACTACAGCTTCCCTTCTTTTTGTCCATTTAAGACTATAATCTTGCTTTTTAGCACCTATTACCTATTCCTACTCTTCACGACTCACCTAACCACTCCTAGTACAGCACAGTCCCTTCCCTCTTCCCTTGATATAGTTTCCTTTTTTTCTTTTTATCACTTTAAAAAATCCACTGTCATGTTTAGAGCTATTTCCTGTGTACTCAAACTACTCTTCCAGCCCGAAGCTTCTACACCTTTCTCTTATTAGTGTGGTATTATTAAAAAAAAGAATATCTTGCTTGGAAGTTACGTTTTTTAATCAATTACGCCCCAATACCTCCAAGGCATCTTTTTGGTATCATGTTTTGAAAATCCATCACCACCATGATATGGGTACCATTTTTCTGTTTCAGATAAAATTAATAGCACTATCATAAAAATATTCACCTGTCCATGGTCAATCCAAGACTCAGTCCTCGTTAATTGACCATACCTTGTGCCTAAAACATCATGGAGAAGATTACCTTATGATTTCTACATGTAGATAAAGTAGAATCCATGAAACAGGAAACTATTTATTTACCCCTCAACCCCCAACATTTTAGAAGACTATAAAGCCGTTATTTTTATCTATCTCCAAGACGTTTAAACAAAATGTTTCATGGCATCTGGCGAGACATCATGTCTCAAAAGGGCTTGTGTACCTACCTGTCCCTTGCTGTTAAATAAATGTTTAAAATTTGAACACTTTAACATTTGAACAGTGCAGATCAAATACATGTATTCAAACTCAAAATTCTGTAATCTGCTTTGCCTCCCCCCACACCATGTAACTGAGACGTTCACTCTAGTAGCACAATAATAAGTGAATTTTTTGCTGTACAACAACTGTAGAGTGTTTGGAGAATACACAGTATGTTAAAATTTAATCATAATTGTGTTTGTACTTAAATTTACCAATTCAAAATTTTTCTCTAAACCTTCCAGCCTAATGACTGGTACCTAATGACTGGATATTGGTCACACAAATTCATCCTCACCACCAGTGGTTTAAAAGGGGCCTTTCCAGAGTATGCCTTGGTCAAAAGCCTACTTGAATCCTGCAGATGGTGCTAATTGTTCTCGGTTAGCCTGCATGGACTGTGAAATTAGATCAGGAATCCTGGAACTTGGAGGGACAGGGGCCACAGGGCCAATTAGGACATTAAGTGGAATAAAATTGTGTGTCACTGTATAAACAAGCAAATGGCTGAAAAATCCTTAGCAACATCTGCCAGTCTGCACAGCAGAATTCTAAATATAGCTTAGCAATACTGGGTATATACTCCTATGCTAAAGCCTTTTGCTTAACACATTCCAGATGATATGTATCCTTAACTGAATGTTACCAAGGTTATTCTAACATGATTTTTTTCATGAGATTATACATTTGATTTTACGTTCATTTCATGTTCTATTCTAAAAAAGCGTACATTAAAAAGAAAACATAACAAGAAAAAAAAGTAGGTTGAATTTCAAAATATGGGAATGTTTCATCCAATCATCAGACAAGAGGGTCTACCTCTGCAAACCATGAGGGCATTTTTCTCTTTGACAACTATTTGTATGATGTATATATACAATTATTGGCTGTAAGGTTGTGTTCAAATTAGCTTTATAAAGTCTATTAAGTATTTGTTCTTGTTGTATGGAAAAACATTAATTAGTTATTTGTTAGCAAATATAATAGACAAATAACAAACAACAACCAAATTTCTACAAAAAAACACAACTTTTCTCATTAAATATGGCATGTGACACATTAGTTAACATGCATTGTCATATCTTTTTATTTCAATAAAACCATAAAATGTCTTAAAAAGGGAAATGTGACTGGGACTTTAGGGCCCCACTAGTGCATTGCATTAATAGATGTGTTTCCAATGAGTGACAATGCACATTACAGTGGGGTCTTGTGTTGCCAATTATTTCTGATTGGGTTCTCCCAACCCTATTGTCTTCAAACAAAGGGCCTGATTTATCAAGACTGTTGAATATAGATTGTCATGGGTGAACCTGGGTGATCCCAAGTTTGCTGGATTATCCAGGTTAATAAATCAGACCCAATGACTTCAGCATAATGGAAAAGTTATCCTTATGGGAGTTCTTTGTTGGCGTTTTTGTTATTATTTTTATTATTTTTGTATTCATCTTTTAAAATGTGGCTTCTGAACTCGTTCCATTTCTTTATAACTCACAATAGAATTGGACTAGGTGACTTGTATACATGGCAAAGCTAATTGAGGAAGACATACAAAACAGACATGTAAAAGAAGATCTTAAAGTTAAAATAAAAATCTAGTGACTGCAGAAGTCAGGGAAGTGTTTAATTGGCAAATTTCTGCTCCAGACTGATAAGACTTCATTGATTTCCTGTACAGAGAGGTCTCCAGTGTGTTGAAGAGTGTGTCTTTTCCCTGTCCCTCTCTAATCTGCCACTGGATGCACACAACTTGACATTTCATCTCCAAAATGGACAGTTTAGGATTTTTCCTTTCTATCATCCCCAAGTCACTATTTTCATGGACAGTGATAGATTTTGCTTTCATTGCAATCAATTCAAAGAGACAGCACAATTAATGTCTCAATCCTAAGTGTATTTTCCTAGTGTTTGTTGAGAAATGTTATGAAAAGAAAAAAAGAGATAAAGTGTACAGTATAGGGCTAAACATAAGAGTATCATTAATACATTTAGATATTGTATTTCATATCTTAACTAGATAATCATGCTGTCAGCGCCTGATGTTTCAAAGAAACGCTGCAAAATAACACATACATTTACTAAACTGTATTGAAAAGCTAAAATGCACAAGAGCCACGACTTTATTATACTACAGCACTAAATACCCAACCAAGTGCCTGCCCCCAACCTTTGACTGGACAGTGAAGGAGAAGCAGCCTAGTGATAAGCTCATTTCTTAGTCACTCTCCTATGTTTCTGCACATGAGCATTTCAGCATACCCTCTTTGTGCTGCCTTTACTTCTCAAAGTCTGAGAATTGCTGTACTAAGGATGTACTAGCGTGATACCATCCAAAAATCGGTTACATGCACAAATTATTCATACAATTGTAAAGATTTTTTAATCGGTTCAAACTGGTAATTTTTTTATAGAGTTAAAGTTCAGCTTTAAAGGATGCATATTGTCTTAAAAACCAAAAAAATGTTTGCTAGCTCAGTGGCCATTTAACCTTTACTTATCCCTGGTTGGCCCATCTATATAGTTGGGACATTCCCACCGGTCTGGCTTTCCACCAAAGAGTTGGGGAGGTCAAGGTGCACCTTTGGGTTCCAGACCAGCTTAGAGTTTCCCTCCCATAACTACATTTATACCTGTATGATATATTAAGTAACACATAGAGTACCTGGGTGTATGTCAGACAAGGATTTAGTTCATAATTGCTGCTGCTGGAAGAATATTTATCATTGAAAATAC
>NC_092867.1:38602731-38609934 GCF_032062135.1 Pyxicephalus adspersus | reverse complement strand
TATATATATTTATATATATATACTTTTACATTGAATATTCATAACTGTACCATAATGGCCACCTTATTTGTATATTTTTACAAATTGTTTTATATGTTATAATTAAAAGAAAATTAAAAACAGGAAAACAGAGTGAAGGGACTGGGATATTTGTGGCTATACTTCAAAATATGTTTAATATGAATAATTATGTCCCATATAAAAAGGTAGTACAATAATATACAATGTTAATAACAAAAACACAAAGAAAAACACCAGGTTTACTATACACAGGCCACCTGACAGGATATTAATCATGGGAACGATAATTGTCTCAATTCCGACGCATTTCAACCGTATACAAGGCGTATACAACCCCGGTCCTTTCTCTCTGTTTTCCTGTTATATATTAGCTCTGGGGTTGGCAAACAATACACTGATTAAGCAATAGGAGTTACACATTTTCCTCCTCCTATTAAAAGAAAATTGTTTTATCTATTCTACCAAAGAAAATTTCATGTTTTTCCTTTGTTCACAGTTTTTACAAGAGTCTGTCAATGTCCAGATTCATTTTAAAACATATTCAATGTGCCGCCATCTTGAAAATGTATCTATTTTGGACAGAAATAGAAAACGGATACCTGTGGCATCAAAATTAGAAAGAAGGCAGCATGGATTTAAAAAGTAAAAGCAATTCTCATATTTTTAATAAAGACTTCAACACCACTGTCTAGCTTTATAAGTGACAATTCATTTCATAAGGAAGGTTTGACACTGTTACAGATGTTCCTGTGAAAAATACCGCAGAATTACAGTAGATTTGTTTTTTTGGAGAGAAATTCATAATTATAATAGCTCATCTGTGGCCAGTGTTTTTTTAAAACATATATTTATTTTTTTCTCGTAGTAAGATGAATGCAGTTATACAATGATTGCATTTGTGTTTGTATTTGTATTCCAGGAATACTTTTAAGTAATATACAGTAGGATGTTTTTATCCCTATATTAGGGCATACCAGTTAAAAATTACATGTTGTCCCAACCTGGTACAAGTAAGTCAGCCTAATGGACACATTTACCTATAAAATAGCCAAAAAAAGCCTTCTGCTGTCAAACAGGACCTATTTTCGATCTGATCACAATACATACAAATATGTATGAAAAGTGTAAACATTTAAGCAAATCCTCTAGATTAAGTAGAGTATTTAATGGTAATTTTGTACACTGATTCATTATGTATTGATCATAACACAATTTGTTGTCTTTCCAGCTTCAGGGCTACTCATTTGTCTTTTAGCCCCATGTAAAGGAAGACTATTTGTAGAATAAAACTATAGCAACTTCATATGTTTTATTAAGTGACCCAAAAAAGCTGAACTTATAAAAGACAGGTACTAATGCAGCTTTGTAATCATTAATTCATCCTTAAGATTATTTTTATGATTCAAGCAGAGTAAATACCTTATTTTGTAATGCTATCGGCCTCTTGATGCCTGTACAAGGGGGTTGTAATGTACATTACATTGGCTTATCAAAAATGATTCCATGCTGATTGTGTGCTATAATCAAAGCAAAAGGTGGTCCAAAAGAATATTAAATTGTGTGACTTATTTTTTGGCCAGGCAACATATATGGCACAAATCTGTTATAGAATATAATTGTTTTGTAACATGAACATGCATTAGCTGGAACATTTATCAGTAGATTATCATCAACCTTTATTCATTCTTCAAAAATGTGAGGTTTCATATACAGCATGTTGTGCATTTCTGAAAAATAATCTCCATAAAAAGATGGCATTTCCCAGAACATGTGAAGTTATTTTTGTTTGCTGAAATCATTTTGGAAATAGGATTTCTGTTATTCTATCTTGAATAAAAATGTGAGATTTTGTTATGGAACTTTTGCTGTACACTGAAAATAGCCAATCCTGTCTGAAATTTAAGTACCGAATTTAAATACAAAAAAAGAAAACTTGTACTAAGTATCTAGCAAAAGTATAATTTCTGGTTTCAAGTAATTAATAAGCAAAGTGCATTGGCTGCAAAGACTATTAACCTTTCAGCATATAGACACCTAACTCTCCTTATAGAAAGACGTCATATTTCAGGAGGATTTGGAAACATTAAAACTAAGTAATTTGATGGACATTAATGAGAAAAGATATGAGGCATAGTCTCTGTCAGTAAAAAAGCCCTTAAGAATAAAGTCAAAAGCATCAACTTAGACATTGAATCCTATGAGAAAAAGTCCAAATCCTTTTTTATAATGTCGGACAAACTGCTCTTACTTAGTAAATGGCATTTTTAAGCACAAAAAATTAGTTTTGTATTTAGATGTCAAGCCTAATTAATTGGGACTATACCACCTTCAAAAGCAAAAATAGGTACAATGTATGTTCTTGTGCTAGTCTTCTCAATCACTTTTCTTGCAGGAACCAGAGGCAAATGTCTGGGGAGAAGGGTATAGTAAAATGTCCTTTTTAGATTGGATTTTAAGTTGGATCAGTCACATTTTGTTATGATTTAAAAAACTAGTTAAAAGAAAGAGCTGGGCAGTGGGTGAACTGCCATGGGTGCAATAAGGGCTAAATGGGCCTAGTCAACGATCATGGAGTCTTCTAAGAGGGTTTCCATGTCATTGCCCTGACCAAGCAGCTGTCATCTGGGGTAATCTCTCAGTACAAGAACACTTTGGGGAGTTTTCCAGTATATCCCAGATATTTGCTAGACAGAGAGAAAAGTTATCAGGCTTCTATCAGGTCTTTATTGTTTTCCTATTTGGGGTGTTTTCCCTCTAATAACAATTTGATGAGACCCCAGAAAGTAATATAATTTATTATTAAACTGTATCTATAAAGGTTTGTACAATTAAATAGGGGTTGCAAATGACAGACAGATACAAACAATGATGTCGGAGAAGGGAAGACCCTCACCAAAAGAGCTTACATTTTAAGAAGTGAGGAAAAGTAGCACACAATGGTGTGTGTGTGGGGGGGGGGGGGTATATGAAATGGTGGCTAAATTGTAAGGATTAAGGAGACAGAAGTAAACAGGTAAGCAATTTTGAAAAAATAAAGCTTTGAGATACCGCATGTCTGTATCTCCTGTAGTCAATTGTTGTGCCCTGCTCTCTGTCCAACCCTTCTGTTCTAATTTGACATCAGGAGCTTGCAGTCAAAATTGTTTCTGGAAAAGGAGACCTGGAGATGAGTGAGTGGAAGGTGGGTAGACAAAAGAACGGCATGACTAGGGGGCAAAGAAGGTGGTTGAAAAGGTTAAAGGGGAGGGGTCAGGTCAAAGGGTTAGTATTGGTGGAAGGGTAAGAGGGGTGGAGTTAGTAAAGAGTGATAAGGAAGAGGGGAAAGCCCCTCCCTAAGGAAGAGAGGGGGGTTGTTAAGCGTTGGCGGTTTGAGGTCTTCATGGTAATTGTGGATTTGTAGTTTTGGAGTGTGAAGACCAATCTTGGTGATTGAAAGGTTGCAAATCTCTGCACTGCCTTAGACATGGTTCTACAGTACACAAACCGGGAACATACTTTCCCAGCTACTTTTGAAGTCAACACACTACCAGTTGGGTACCCATTCTCCCCATGTGTTCCTATGCAGATATGCTCCTTGCCATAGGGAAGAGGAAGGATGAGATTATGTGATCAAGCAACTATCAAATCCTTGCATGTTCTTGCATGTACATTACATGTTCTTTGTGGGACATAGAGAAAAGGTGTGGAGTGCTGAATCTCCAGGAGCAGAAAATGTGCTCGGCCATGTTTTAAGTGAGAGGGAATTAGCAGCAGGTATATAGTTGAATGATTGCTTCTGATACTAGTTAAGTCTAACCAGCATTGGGAGCGACCATAAGACTAATTATCCCTTGGGATTTCTCTAAATTCATCAGTCCAGTACATATTTTGTTCAACAGTACTAAGCCTTTTGAACTCCCCAAATGCATTGTTTTTTATGACTGCAAAATATTATTAAAAATCTGAACTGTACACATTCTACTTCTTCTGGCACCCCCTGTGCCTATTTCAATGGCTGTTCTATTTTGCAGATCTGAGCAAATATCTGAAATTAATTAACATGAATTCAAATTCTTTGGAAGGTATCACAGCCCCCTATATATTTTATTTGTGTATTTTGGTAGTAAAGGAAAATATTTCTTCCAGATGATTTCAACATGTTGATATGTGAATATATATACATATTTATATTGTGTATACATATTCCTTTTTTTTTATATGAAACGCTATCCAAATCCCCAAATTTGCACTTTGCCAGTCCTGTGTAGAACACAATATTTTATCTAAACAAATTCATACACAAAACAGATATCCTTAAGCAATCAGTGGTGTTGTAAATGAGGCTTATTGCATTTCACATGGTATGTGAACTAATCATGTTTGTATTTTATGGTGTCCAGATAGTATCAGTGTTGAGGTAAATTTGAATTATGGCATTCGAAAAGGAAATCACTCAATGCCTAATTTAAAATGAAGACCTTTACTTATGCATTAAGAAGAACAAGCCAAACATGATTTCATCAAAATCGTCAGTTTAATTTACAGTATTTCCACTTCCATGACTTTTTATAGGCTGTTGTCATATGTTCACACGCTGCTGCCAGGACGGTTCATTGCACACAGCAGTATGCCTGTTTTAACGGTAATCTTGAATGAATCTAGATGAGAGTCTCGATGTCAATCTTGCTGGGTATGTTTACCAAGGATTATTGTTGTCATTATCGCAGATACTTTGCTCGTGGGGTAGAGTGAACATACAGTACAGATGAAGTACAGAAGTATAAGGTTCAGGATCCCTAAATGGAGTAAGTCATTGAAGTAGGACCAGAAGGCAAACTGCTTTTTATTTTAAATAAATTAGATTTTTTTTGTTTTACTTTGTTTTAAGTTACTTAAGGATTCTGTCATTGCCTGGAGCATCCATCAAAGTGTAAGCACATCACCCTCATTCAAGCAGAGGACAAAATCTTCCCAAATTTGTCACCAATGCGATGCCTGGATCTCTTTTCCCAGTCAATTTGACTAGTAGTTCAGTTCAGTCCACATTACATAAGTGAAGAGTGGAACATACATGTGCAATGTTTTAGCATACCCACTTGTATACAGTTCAAACAAGAGCATACAAAACAGGATACTGATGGGAACCAGTTGCCCTCCCCAATTTAACCTAATTGAATAATTGTATTTTATTGAAAGGTGGAGTTTTACTTAAACATTTTAAAATGTGTTACATTTTAGTAATTTGATTTAATTGTGTGTGTATTTTATAGAACAATGCTTAGCTCTTTCTGTATCCTACCAGACCACATGACATGCCAATTCACATAAATAATAATTCCAGTGGCAATAATATATGGGTTTGTGTATGCTTACAAAAATGTTCCAAGCATCTCCAACATTCCCGCTTTTCAAATTTAATTTTGTTTTTTTCCTAGGGGCAACAAAAAATGTTAGCCCACTATGTCAGCCCTTTAAAAAGCTGGTGTCGATGGGCATTTGTTTGGTTCAATTCCCATGCAAAGCTTTGAGGTCAAATGTACCTGTCAATGAATTTTGAATGAAGAAACATCTTAAAACTATTTGTTTGACTAATCATCATATAAGCATCAACCAAAGCCCAAAAACCATTACAAATCCTAAAGCTCAATGGACAATTACACAGTCTCTGTTTTAGAAGAACTAAACCAGAAGAACAAAATAAATGGGAGCAGGCGCCTTTTTTACTAGCATATCCTTTTTTGCAGTTATATAAACTTACCTGCCAATTCATATTCTTTGTTAAATGTACACTGAGTGGCGCATGCACAGCTCAGTGTATGGTTCCAGTATGCCCTGATGCTGAGAATACCTAAACTCCGCATGTTTGGCAGTTACATCATTTCGACCTGGCCAATTCAGATGATTGAAGACCCAAACTCGAAAAAGGACTCGGTGAAAATATCAACACCAGCAAAGGGCCTTCTTATACAATCCCTTTATTTTACCAATAATCTTACAACTCCATGGTTGTCACCTAGAGTGAGGTTCTAATATCTGTGGCGAACTTAAGACAATTCAAAACTTTAGGTCCTTTTTGTGACTTGTAATCTTTATGTAGCTATGCAAGTTAAAATAGTAATGAAAAGACATGATGATGTAATAGTAACTACAGAACACCGAATAACTGGGGAAAATTTCCCAACCTGTAGAAATGAATTATATTGGTGAATATCATTTTCCAGATATACCTTAAGAGCTTTTAAATTATAACAAAATCATTTGAATTTTTTTATATAAAAATTACCCTAAATATTTGATCATATTTACGTTGTTTATTTTTCTATTTTTCTAATTTCTATAGAAATTGGACTTCAGGCTCATAGGAAAATGTCTTCATGTCTCTAGTATATAATTTTATAACTAAATAATTCAAGAAGCAAGGGCATAATTGTCTACATCCCATCAGAAATGGAACACATGCATTTAATACAGTAATTATCGCTACGTTATCTTCATCAGGTAAGTTCTTTTTTATAGAAATAAGAGTATCAAAAAAGGATGATTTAATTATGTTATTTTCATTTGTTTCAATTTTAAATTGGTACCTATGAGAGAACATATTTTGCCTTTAGAATCATCAGTTTTAGGATTCAAAACGATTGCTTGGTATTGCTGACCTCTGTACAGCTTACCAATGGATGTATTGGGTATGATCAGTAGCTTATGATCATAACTTTAGAAATACAGTTTAATAAATATAATGGACCAATAGCTGGAATGTGAAAATCACAAGGGCTAAATAGGTGCCAAAACTGTGGTGGTTGGGACACATTTTGGTGCTTTTGTGATGTCTGCTGATTCATTTCACAACCACTAATACTCATTTAGTCACCTTATTATTATAACTAGCAGCGGTATTTATTCCCATTGAGTTGGCTTTGCTCTGTAAATAGTTTTATCACTCATTCAAGTAGCCTCGGGTCGTATGGCTATGACTTAGCCATTGGCATTGCAATACAGCTAAAAAGCTTTAGGGGCTGATATGTATTTATTTAAATTGGCTAGAACCCCGCAAACTCCAAGAGCCAGCAATCAGGACTATGCAAAGAAAAAGTTGGTTTACAATTAAAAATTGAGAGTTACTGATAAACATAAAGGCTTTAAAAAACAGAAGCTTGACAAAGGCCCATAAGAACCAAACCAATGTCCTATACTTAGTTGATA
>NC_092867.1:38574531-38601682 GCF_032062135.1 Pyxicephalus adspersus | reverse complement strand
ATGGGGTGCACTTTAACTTTCTATTATGAAGATAATCCAAACCATAAGGTCAACTCAACCCTTCATTAGTCGCAGCAGAAAAAACTTAAGGTTCTGGAGTGGCCAACACTATCTACTAACCTTAACATCATCGAGCCTCTTTAGTTAGGTCATAAAAATGCAAGTTAAATTAGGCAACCAAGGAATTTAGAGGACTAATAGGCAGCTATAGCAGACATATCACACTGGAAAATTAAAGGCTCATTCACATATATCTCAAAAGATTGCAAATTGTTATTAATTTTGAAAGGTGTGATACTTGATATTAAGAAGCAAAACAGGTAAATCTGCTCAAAGTGCAAATCATTCTTATCTGTGTTCATAATGCTACTATAAACATTTCCTTACTATGGCAATTGAACTCTTTTATGGTACTATGAAATCCGGGGGAAAAAAATGTACCCTTGCAGTGCATTCACAATTCCAATGCAAAGGTTAAATGCCAGTTATGTCTGGTAGGTTAGAAAAGATTATATATAGGCTTATTCTTCGCTACCACATTCCTCCTTTGATTGCCCACCTAAAGCCTATTCCTTGTACTGTCCAACCAGACACAGCTCCCGAACTTCATCCCATACAAAGCAGGACCAGCAGTCCTCTTTGACTCCCAAGCTTATCATCTATTTAGATAAAAGTCCCCTTGTATATATGCTCATTGTTTGGTTAGCATGCCTTTAGCTTCCACCATTAACATAGAGACCTCCGAACGAGATTCCACTTGATGTTGCCTCTGGGGCTTACCTTTATATTAATAGATATATGGAACTAACAAACCTATGCTATATCAGATGTGTTAGCTTTATCCACTGGTTTCATTTACATTTTGAGTCCAATGTGCTTTTTATTATTTATTGTTGTGCTCTGCATTGTTATTTGTCTTACCCTGAGAGTTACTCGCATGTAACTTTATTAACTTGATTAAAATTCTTTTTTTCTTGAGCAAATGGCCTTTGGTCAGCATATCTTGCCAATATCATTGCTGATGTGTTCCCTGTTAACACACACCAGAACAGCAAACTGCCAACAAAAAAAATACTTTTACAGAGGTAGTCACACTTACCGATGATCAGTAGAGATCATCATGAGAGAGACATTATACATTTCATACACTTGTAAATTTCATATTCTTTAAATCATTTATATTCTTTCAAAATAATAAAAAAAATCACATCAATGTCAAAACAATTTTATCTCAATCCATATTTTATATTGATGAATTACAAACACTGTGTTTCTTCAAAATTGTGATAACTACTGGAACAAAAAAGGATGAGATTATAAGTGAAATGACCCGCTTGTCAGTGATGATAATAAGGAGTTGAATGGAGTATGATTAAAAAAAAAAAAGTTTCCCATGGGAAGCACATGGCTTAGCTTGACGTGCTGACACGAGTCAGATAAAATAATACATAAATAAGTGAACAACAATGTTTATAAGAAGATTAGCTGAATCATGGGACCTTTCTCAGGGACCTGTCTCTGGGGAAACTCTTAAAGCCTTATCAAAATAATGAATTTGTGGAGTTTTCTTCATCTCTAATCATACGCTGGGTCAGTTTTATTTGGCCGCTTTGCTATGCAAGACTGGGAATAAATCAGTGTGTGTATAAACAGCACAGATAACCATCTACCTTTCAATCTTGTGCATAGTATGAGACTGTGGTCACTAAGCACCCTGAGACATTATCATCAAGTAAGTCTCTGGAAATAATTGATGTGACAAACTTATTTTGGGTTATTGTCCCCAAGGAATTGAAATGCTTCACATCTTGATTATCAGCTTAGTTCATCATTTCAGTGCCTAAATCCTTGTTAAGAATTTAATACACTGCATTATACCCTACAACACACAGTTCTTATTATGTTGGACAAGCAAATGTGAAGTCTAATAGCAACATATATTGTGGTGCATCAATAGCACTATACTGGTGGCAGTGGAAGGGATCCTTTATTTCAGAATTAAGCCCAACAACTGTAACATACAAGATATCTTTGAAAAATAAAGATTGCAATGCAAACGTATCAACCACGTGGTGAACATGTTGTTTCCAATACCTTGGTGAACTCATAGACTTACATGTTAAAGAGGAGCAGAAAAAAGCAAAATCACTGGGTCTAATTTATTAAAGCTCTCCAAGACTGGACACAATGGGACTACCATGGGTGAACCCTGATTGGAATGGATCTGGTCCAAGATTCAAAATATTGGCCAATTATTAACAATTATATTGACAAATGAAGAATTCCTTCCACGGAAACCTCTAAATGCCTCCTTGTTTCCGATCTCAGCTTGGAATTTTCACCAGTAATTAATACAAAAAGAACCTTTCATGTGATGACTCCATCACACCATGGCTTTACAATAAATAGTGTTATGACAGGCTAAATACTTCTATCCATTAATGAAACACTGGTAATGGCTTAGCCTGAATGGGAAATCTAAGATAACTTAGTAAAGGTCAAGTGGTTTCCAGCATCACCAAGATAGATGTATACTGTCACAGAAATATTCTGCTGTCATTAGGAAAGGCTTATTGCTGCTGTATAGACTTTTGTTTATAGGATGTGGCTCAGTTAATTAGTTTGTCGGGTTTGTCTAAATGATGCAAACATTTCATTCTCTACATCGGTCATATTGGATAAGAAATAGAGCCATATTTTTCATTCTTGTATGTAATATGTCATGCATGTAAATATTTTAGACAAAAGTTAATTGAATGCATGGAATTAGAAAATTATGGAAGATCAGCAAATTTCAGTTTTTATGGCTGTCCATCATTTATTATAATATGGTTCATTACATTTGTCCATTTAGTCACTCATACCAATATCCCTCTTTTGAGTCTACCCTTAGAAACAATTGGAAATAACCATTTGAACATTTCTAGCAGTTTAGGCTGATGAATAAGAACTAACATTTAGTGCCAATGCTTTCAAGGCAAATGTGCTTGGGTGTCCATGACTTAAGTGCCAATGGATCAGACCACAAAGAAAAGAGGGAGACTAGGTTTCTGATACACATGGCAGAGGTATAGTTAAGTATTGATTCTTTCCATTACAAAGATCTTCTTACAATTTTTGTTCAGAAGTGTCAAATTAACAAAGGACTAGATCAACCATTCTCAACCAGGGCTCCGTGGAACTCCAGGGCTTCCCCAGAGGCTAGTAGGGCTTTCTCAACTGGCTGATGATCTTCAGTTTGATGATGCCTGCATAGTTCTTGGACCAGCACTACTAATCTTGGACCAGCCTCTAATAATATTTGTAGGTGTCTATAAAGGTGTTTTTCTAGCCAGCACTGTAGAGGGCATTCTTTCCACTGGACACCAATTAAAGAGTTTTTTTTCCCATTGTACACTGTCACTTTAATCTATAGATTTTATATTTAAAAAGGTAGAAATAAAGTTAGGAGTACTTTTAGGGTATTTCTAGAAATGCAACCACAGCTAACTTAACAACTGCCGTGGGGTGCAAGAAACTTTGGAGGACCATCAATGATTGGTAAAACAGTATTTTGTAAATAAATTGTGAAAAAATTTGTATTTACATAGTTTGGGCACTTTATTATATTTGCTATAAAACATATTCTGTACCAGTACAGCAATTGCTTATAACATTGATAATAAACAGCTAAGTGCCCCTTAAACTGGAAATAAACTCATCTCTACTTTTCAATTAGCAGTACCACCATCTTCTCCTGATCCTCTTTCAGGTTCAAGATGTTCAATCACCTTCATTGGCCAGATTGAAATGACGTATCACAAATTCTACAAGGTAGAAGGAAACTTGTGAAAACATATTGATGCCTTTTTTTGCAGGGCAGGTCACATTGAAATGAAGAAATAAAAAAATCCATATATGTTAGATTATTGGCCATTTGAACATAAATGAATGCTAGAGCATGCTGAAAGCTCAAAGTTTTTGAGTTAAACTATCTAGGTGTTTAAAATCTTACATTGTGGTTCAATTTCTTGTTAGAAAGACTTTAAAGAAGTTTTTAACAGGTGAAATGAGGGAAGGTCACTGTATAATAGAACAGGCTGAGAAATCAAGAACTCACCTTTTCTTTTTAGGTAATGCTGCATCGGTGGTTTGAGGAATTTTAAGATAGCAGCCAATTAGCCTCACAGCAAGTGTTGGAATTCTCAACATTTTTTGTGCCAGAACTCTGCAGAAAGTTACATCAACATGGTTGGCTTTAAAGTGAGTTTATTTTTATAGGAGCTTAACTCGAGTAAAATCTGCTGCATGGATAGTCCCCTAGAGTCAATTAGACTAATTTAATAAAGCTCTCCAAGGCTAGAGAGAATATACTTTCATCAGTGAAGCTGGGTGAAATCATAAATTAATGGAAAGCACTATCTAATGGGTACAATAGGTATAAAGTAACTAAAACTGTTGCCTTGAATGAATGGATCATACTGTTGTTGGTAGTGTATTAGTGTAGCAGACATTTTTGGCCCCTTAGTACCAAATAAACATTGTTTAAATGCCACAACCTACCATAGTATTGTTGTTGACCATGTCCATTGCTTCATGACCAACTTAGTTTACTGTACTTAAAAAACAACCACAGTCACCAGATTTCAAACCAAAAGAGCACCTTTGACTTGGGATATTGGCAGAATCGTATCATAGATGTGCAAATGAAAAGTCTGCAGCTATTGCGTGATGCTATCATGTCACTATGTACTAAAATCTTTAAGGAATGATTCTAGCACTTCATTGAATCAATGCCACAAAGAGTTATGGCAGTACTGAAGGCAACCCATTAGAAACAAGGTGTACATAACAGGCCAGTAAGTGTGTATTTAATTAAACATTTAACTGTTTGCTTCAAGTCCATCTTTAAAGGAAACCTGTCTTGAGATAAATGTTTGGTCTGCCATTGCTGACCTTAAAAAAATGTTGCTTGACTGTCATAGTAATGCGCTGGCTTCAATATGCTAAATCACTGACCTGGAAGAAGCATACACCAAGTTGAAATCAGTAAAGCCAGAACTCTGGGTCTGCATTCTTGTTTCAGGTCATTAAGTCAGAATATTCTAAAGCTACATCATCAGCATAACAAGCAAGTAACAGACATTTTCATACGGAGGTCAGTAATGGTATTTTATTACAAGGATCCTTTTATCCAAACACTGTACAGTCGGCAGCTTTTTTATCCAATCTGCCAAATCTGCAAATCTTTGTTTGAAAGTGAACAGTTCACTTTAAATCTGAATATTGTGCAGAAAAATAGTTGCTATTTCTTGTTGTATAGCCGCTATATGAAATTTTTCTTTTACAGGGTTTACAGAACAAGCCATTTATTGTATTAAATGTAAAGTGGATATAAGTCTTGCTTGTGAATAGGGAACACTTTTCCTAATTAAATGTGTTATCTTATATGGATAAAGCAGCTGCAGTACGGAAGCAATCACTTCTGGGAATATATTGTATATGGTTAGGGAGAAATAAAATGTATGTCCCAATTTTGCATTTAACTTTCATTACTCCAGATGTTGCTTGCGCTCCTCATATTGTTATTACAATCTCTTTCGGTGGTTTGGCTTGGGTACAGTTATTAAGCCTGAGCATAAACCGCCAGGATATGTAAAGCAAGGCAGTGAGATAATAATGTTTGTAAATATTATTTATGGTCTATCTTGTTCGCTTATGGCTGTGTAAACTGCTGAAGTTTTCAGTAAGAACTCTGAGCCCAAAGTGTTTTTTTTCTGATAGCCACGGTGTTAGTTTACTTTAATCTTCAGTTTTACTTCCTTATCATATGTGAGATGTTTTCTCATGTTGCCTTGTTCTGCACTCCTTCCTTATGGTACTTTCCCTTATCCACGGACACTCATGAGGGGTGTTTATTTTATTGATAAATATTTAACAGCAAGGCAGAAATATACATTTTCCTTTTTTACAGGGTTCCCTGAAACTGTGTTTGTCCAAGACAAAAACAGATTTATTTTGCTTTCAGCCCTTGGAGCAGCTTATACTTACTATTTCTTTGGGGAGACTGCATCCTCACCCCATTTCTCCATGTATGAAGAACAATTTGACTTTCTCACCTCCCTCTATGTGACAGGGATTAGTAAATGGCACCAATCACTGTCTCATGGCCATGGAGAGAAAGCCCTCAAGGTCTTCTGCTTGTTCCAGATGGTAAATGTATCAGTAAGGGACTGAGACAATTAATGCTGATTTGAAAGTTGGTTATAAAGTGAACCTGTTGCCATTGGCATGCATGGTACACGTTAGAGATGAACACATTTTATTACTAAAGTCCTGCTCACAGGCTTCACTAGAAGTCACAATGTTTCTCCTTCTCCTTCATTATCACATTTTCAGATAAAAGTGTTGTATTGTAGTGCTTTGCTAGCTGTCACTATTTTCTGTTAATTTATTCACTCATTTTGACATATATATATATATATATATATATACTGACAAATGTTTACTAATTTATGGTGTTAAGGACATTTTTACAGAACATAATCACTTTTCTAGAGGAACAGATTGGTTGGACCTCACTCCCACCTGTAGAAAGCTTAGCCAGTTTAGGTTCTGCTAGGTAACAAGCGTCAAAGTAGAAAGAAATGGTAGCTGGTGGAATTGAAGAACATTTTGGATTTTCCATTGGGTCTATTTTTAACACAGTGAATCTGACATTCATGGTGGGTAATATTCTAGGTCTATGTGTTTTTAAATGGCAGAGAGGCAGAGATTGATCCCCCACCAGATATTGGTAAATGCCACTGTTTCATAAATAGATCCTTAGATTCCTTTAAAAGCTTTGGAACTATAAACACTAAAAAATATGCTTAAAGAGTTTGACCTTAACTTAAAATTTTTACTTTACATAAAAGGGTAGACAACCCTATTGTATAATATAAAAAATAACTTTTTTTGGTGCAGTGAGATTACCATTTTTTCCCATCTACGTCACTGATCTCTCGCTTGTGCAATGCTTGATCGAGTGACGTACAAAGAAGGAAAAAGGCCAAAGAAGATGGCAGCACAGTAGGAGGAGGAGGATACTGGGACGACGCGGGACCCAATCGAGAAAAGCTCCAGCGCGATCGATAGATCTGTCGGATTAAAGGTAAATTTTGTTTTGGATTAGTTCTGTTTTAAAAAGGTGGTACATAATTCTCAGCAGCTAGCACTCTTACGTCCACAGTTTCCAGGGCTCAAATCCCAGTCAGTATGCTATCTGCAATGAGTTTGCATGTTCTACCTGTGTTCACATGGGTTTCCTCTAGACACTGGTGATTATATAATTATTTTTTTTGTCCAAAAACCGTGACCCAAAATCTGTGTTAAAATCCCAAAGGTCTATGATCAGTGATAATATGCATCACAGTACCAAAAGCTGGAAAGTGTGTCAAGCACAGTAGCAGCTGCAATGACATAATTGTGCTTATTCTGTCTAAAAAAAGTTAGAATTGCTAATTTCTTGACCAATGTGGCCAGATTTGATCCATGAATTTTACTGTTGTACCTCTATTTAGGTCTTTTTCTGTCGCAGCCTAAAATGTATGTGTCACGGTAGCTGCAAGGCAGAATGGTGGACCCTCAAAGTCACCAGCTCAGTTGGTAGAGACGTGCACAGAGCGCTGAGACTAAGCAGCGCCTCTATAGGTGAGGGTGTTGTGCTGCAGGCAACTGCCAGGTTGTGGCCCCCGTGCACGCAGAGGCAGGTGACTGCTGACGGCAGGAACAAGACATGGTACCAGAACGAGGAGCAGAGAGTAGTCAGGGAAGCCAGAGGTCAGGGGCATGCAGCCATCAGGAGTAGTGAAGGTCAAGCTGTGGTCAATATATGAAGAGTCAGGAATGAGAGAAACAAACAACAGGAACCTGGAAGCAGAACTCCTTATTCAGGCAGCTTCCTGTTGCCCTTCACTTCCTTTTAAGGGTAGGTCATGTGAAGGATTGAGCCTTGTGACCTGCTGCATCCTATCCTACCACCAGAGGGGGTCCTGGAGAATAGATTGGTGGTGTTCACATCTCCACCAGCAGGGGGAGCGTGTCTGTGAAACACTCTAGTCCTCTGAGGTAGTGGTGCGGCTGACTGGGAGTCACATGACCTAGACCAGAAAGTGAGCTGAGGAGGTGATGCCTTAGCAGAGCTGGTGCTGACAGCAGGGGGGTGTAAGGTGGGTGGCACTGAATGAGGCACAGATCCCCTGGACCTGCAGGGATCTGTGACAGTATGCTTTCAATCACCTAGAAGATATATTATTGCTAAAACTAATTGGAAAAATACAATTTTCATTAATATGATTAAAATAATAGTAAATTGGACTGCTGCTAATTTGTATGAGTAAGAAATTGTAGGAAAAATTATCAGTTTTGCAGACTCTGTACCTGAATAGTTTGCTGTTTTATAACACCATATACAGCTTTTATTAATTGCTAATCATGTCACTTACAGAATAGTTTTTTTCCATGTCACTTTTGCAGCTGTATGATATATTTGTTGCACTGGTACTGGTACCTTATAGTATTACCTACAGTCTGTTGAAATTTACAAGCAGCAGTGGTCAGATAGTTCCAATGAGTCGATCCTGACTCGGATGGAAGCTATTCTTCTATCTTTTATCAGAACTTCAGAATTCCAAGGTCCGATCTGATATTCTTATACTTATCATTGACAGGTATAGTAGGCCACTGGACAATGATCAATGTCATCATCCGAGAGCCAAATCGTTACCAGTGGTGGACACCAAAGGGCCCTTGTTCAGAACTGACTTGAGCACCCCCTACCAAATGCATTTGGGGACCATGTGGAAGCCCCTGTTGGCTCCGAAGGGTCTGGAGTTCTTGTGCAACAGCACACTTTGCCCCTCTCTATGTTAACCTCTGCACATTACAAATAACAAGGTATAACATGATTAGATTTTAAATTCTACTGCTGAATTATGCATTTTGTATTATAATATCGTACTAATTGCACATGCCAACACATTTTTGTCATTTGCTGATCGTGTTTAGTTTTTAACTTTTCATGTTTCATACTTTTCATGTCTTTCTACAGTCACTGCTCGATTAGATGTTCATATTGTTACATCATGTCCTGAACCTTCTGCTCTAACTTGTCTGTTACATGTCATATAGTGAGATGTTAGTCTTTTAATCTACAGTACATCACAAGGTTCTTTGTATCCAATTTAAATTCCTCTTCTCTGTGTGATCTCTTTGATTGTAAGGGGGTGAACCTCACTACATTCTTCCCTGACAATCATTGTTTAAAATGTTAAAATTACGTTTTTGTTTAAATCTTCAAAAAAGATGTTGATTACAGAGCTCTTAAGCGTCTTAACACATAAAGACACATTATTTAAATCAATCTACTGTTTATTACTTATCCTTGAGTGAAAAGGATAACATTTCAAAAGTAAAAGTTTATTTTTTATAGATAAATGAAGAGCAGTCCAAATATTAAAATGTACCTGTACATAATATTGTTAAAATAATACCATTGTGCCTCAATACTCCAAATCTGATATGTTAAAGGGTTATAGCTTGTTCTATCTGACAGACTCAAATCAGAACCTTACTAAAAGCCCTTGTGAGTATTTAGAATTGTGAAGTGTATACATTACAAAATAACTCAAATATAGCAAACCACTAAATATACTTCCTGGTCACAGAAAGTCACACACTCCAATATTTGGAGCACTGAAACATTGAACCAACTTTAGCTGTGATTATGGCATGTACTCGCCATGGTATCAATTCATTAAGCTTATGCAAAGTCCCAACATTTATTTCTGTCCAAAGATGCATTCATTTTTAACCAATATCTTGTATTGATGATGAGAAAGTCAGACCGTTGTGCAAAGTCTTCTCCAGCACATCCCAAAGATTGTTATTGGGATTATAGTCTGCACTTGGTAGTGGCCAACACGTGTAAAATGATGTCTCCTGCACCTTGAACCACACTTTCATAATTTGAATCCTGGCAATGTCAACTTGGAATATGGCCATGCTATTAAGGTCATTGGGTATTGGGTATTTTTAGGAGGTCAGCTAACTTTTTCTGGGTCTTAAAATGTTGCTGAACCTAGACCTGGTCAACCTAAGCAACCCCAGATCATTACACTGCCCCACAGGTACACTAAATCATAACACTGCCCTTGTCACAGATCCCTGCAGGACCAAAGCATCTGTGCCCTCTTCTGAGTCACCAACTTGAACTTCCATGCTGCCAGTTTCGGACGTCTATTTTCTGGTTATTTCCTGGTCTAAATCATGTGATTCCCTGAGAGTTGCCCCTTTAACTCAGGGGACTAGAATATTCCGCAGACACACACAGTCAGCTAATTTCTTGTACATATGCTGATTGGCCTTTGCATTGCGTCTTCCTCCCTTATCCTGAGCTGTACTGTACAGGACATTAAAAGGCTGATGCCACAAATTCCTTTACCACAAAGTTGCATTCATGATCATCTTTTGGAGATCATATGAGAAGAAACTGGTTGCACCAAAGGTTTTCACCCAATATCTGATGCCACTGTAGGAAATTAAAGCCAGCCTCCAGCCTTTCTGCGGTAATCCTCAATATGGTCAATATTATAATGGTCAATAAATCAGGTTTATTCCTGTTCACACCACAGACCCATGGGATAAAATATACAAATGGTAAAAGTCAGCAGATGATAAATTGTATCTTTAGCCTAGCATTGTTACCAATTCATGTCCCCCTCATCAATTTAATGGGATAGTTCATAATTATCACTGTACATGGACATTTCTGTTTTTCCTAAACTGCTGTGTTTGAATATGCAGCTGTATACTTGGTAAATTAAATGTGTGGATGACTGCTAATATAAAACAATGCTTCAAGGTGCACAGAGTATGTAAATGTATTTTGTATGAGATTATCATAAAAGAAAAGCTTTGCTGTGGGGAATTCAGAAGCTGCCATTGGCGATCTCCTCTAAAGTCGACTTTAGAGCAAGACTTGCACAGCTGAAAGTGACTTACCATAAAAAGTTCTGAAGTGTAGTTTTTGTTTTTTATCCCTATAGGTGCCCCAGTCAGCTTATAATTCTGCCTTGTTATAGTTCACCACTGGCACAAGTCAAATGAAATACTTAAACCAAGGCTTAATGCTTGACACAACAAAATAGGTTGGTACCAGTAGACTTCCTGATTGCTTTTGTCTGTTACCAAAACTTCAATAGGGTCTCCTGTGTCTTGAAGTTAATAAAGATTTTGATTTTTATGAGCCAATGATCTGATCAATCAACTTTGGGGTAAAGTGTTTATGTAGGGTGAATGTCTAGAGAGAAACTAATTTATATCCAAAGCACAACTCAAGCCAAAACCTTTCCTTGGTTAGCATGGGGAAGGGTTATATCTTATGAACATATGAAGTTCTATAAAGTTCAACAGCTCTTTTGGGGACACATTGGCCCCTTTTTCAAGGATGAAAAATAGAACAACCAGACATAAGTACCTGTCAGAATAAATACATGTATGAACTACATCATTTAAGACCTAAATGACATTTATACATTGTGATTGGCTGTGCCAGGATTTGACTGGGAAAGTCCTGTATGATGTTTATGTAGTCTTTTGCATATTAAAGGCTCCAAGAAAAGTCATTTTGAAGTATTGGCTAGACAGATGGCTTTTGTGAAAAGTGGGTATTAAAAGTTCTGGAGCCAGCCAAGAAAACGTTAGGAGCCTGAAGTTGTTTTTTTAAAATTTACCTTACTGCTTTATTAAACTTTATCTCAATTCTGCTGCTAGAAGCTATGCCCCACCACAGGTCCGCAACATGTATTTAATCTGATTTGTCTGTTTTTTCCTATTTAATTCATGCAATCTCTTTTCTACTGGAACCTGGACGTGCTGACATAATGAGATTGATTTATTAAAATTCTCCATGACTGGACAAGATAGACTATCATGAAAGAACTTGAGTGATCCAACAAACCTGGAATAAATCTTGTCTGGGATTGAAAACATTTGCTAACTAATAGCTAATGTTGTTTTTTGAAATCCATTCAAGGTTTGCTGGATCGCCCAGGTTTACAAATAATAGTCTGTCCTCTTCAGTCTCACCTCAAGATGTCTTCTTCTTCAGAGCTTTGATAAATGAGGACCAATTTCTTCTAGCAACATGGATTCTAACTCTTCCCCACTCCATCTAAAGCTACAAAAAGGTTTTTTGCTTTGGATACATATACCTTTTCCAGTAAATTATTTCTTGGTTTGCTTAGCAGCATAAAATTGTGGTTTTGATTTTTTTCTACGGATATTGGGTTCTACATTGCAGTCACTGAAATGTAAATATAACATTTATTTTAAGTATAAAGATTTTCATTGCTGATATCAGACAACCTAGCATCAATATTTTCAGAGTCATTGACCCAAAACAAGCAAACAGATGAGAATGTAAGAGTAAAGTCAAAACATATATCTGTAATATTGTTACCGTCAATGGCTCTGAACCTATGGAGGGCAGAGGAAGGCACACAACTATCCTATTCTGAGGATGGGGTTAATGATGGCAACCTACACATTTCATATAATAAGTTTACTTTTCGTGTTATCCTTTATTATATACTAGACATGCAAAACTCACATCAGGTGTCGGCTACAGCCCAGTAGATGTTCAGGCTAGGGGGGGCAGTTACAACCTTCAATCTCCCAGCAGGATAAAAAGACATTGTCAAAGCTGTGTATCTGTTTGTAAGAAAGAATGTACTTGGCAGCAGTTGTCCGATGGGCAATACTGGTACAAACTAAGAAGATTGGGTAACTTATCGGTGATTGCAAGCCTTATCAATATCAGTTATTACACTTCTCCATTTCTTCAAGATCCATTTTGCCCTAATTAAGCTCTGATAATGGAAGCTGTTGCAGTGGTATATATATGCCACACTAGGCAAGGGGATCACACGGAGGGCAGGGGTTCGCACATTGCTTTACACATTATTTATTAATAGTACACGTTGTTTTTTAGTAGTGCAGTGGCAGATTGAGGCTTGTAAAACAGAAACTCTCATTCCCAGCCCTTACCCCTGTGTGAATGTATCTAGAACATTCAAATGCTACCCTAATATCATGGCTCTAAGACTGGAACTCCATACAGAATCTAGATTTTGGTCCTTGGAATCGATCATTGAAGATCAGCACACGTGTACTACCTCATTGTTGAATGATCTGCCATATAAGAACATTAACTAACAACCACTAATGAAAAGTTTTGTTGTCCCAGCTGAAGTCACTAACATTTCTTTTGAGAGGCAGTATTTTAGGGACTGTACCCCACTTAAGTAACTATGAATTACAACCTTATCCTACAACAACAGTGTTGTCACACAGAAAGCAACCTCTCAACCTCTGCATTTACTTATAAAACCATAATATTCTGAATCAGACATAATTTGTTCTAAATATTAAATAACAATGCACTTATTGATATTTTTATGCTGGAAGTTGTTCTTTAAGAGTATATATCTCTCCATTGCTTTGCCATTTATTGTAATAAATAAATACATTTAGAAATAAAGCTGCTCCCACATTAAAATAGGTGCGCTTATAATCCTTTCCCCGAAACATTGGCCTTTAAACAATAAACAACATGCAAACATTCTTATCTCAAAGAATGCAAACATAATGTGAAATGAAAATATATATGGGGGAAACATAAATAAACCGATTACTGTGTTTATTTCTCCACTTTAATTCAAACCATTTCTGAAACGTTACACATTAGTGTAGGCTTTGCTGATTTCAAGCATGCACGCATTACAAGAGACACAGTAGTGGAAATAATTGAATCAGACACTGATAAGATGTGACATAAATGTATGATTTGGGTGAATAGCCACCAGGCCGAGTTGTGACATGGACATAAGTAGTGTACTTTGTTAATGAATGATTAGGAAAGAGGAAAAGCGTTATACCACCTTGCTTTACAACTATGCCACAATGGGAGTCAATAGCCTGGGTCACATCTGCATATCCGATTACCCAGAGGGCCCAATTACTTAAATTCACTTGATCTCATCAATGTCGAAGTAGAAAAAAAGTAAAAACTAGCATTTTGCAATTGAAGTGTCAAGTTTTCTATTACTACAATGCAGACCTTCTCTGATGGATCTGTTAAAATAAACCACAAAGTTAACTTTTTTAGTTTTTTTTTCTGCTTTTCTTACTAAACCATCTCTTTCTATAAAAACATGTACTGTCTTCCCCCAAGCACAAATGACCTTGTTCCACACCAACCAAGCAGAAAATTGACACTTACAATTTTGTCAATTCAACCGCGAACATCTGAACAGTGCAGTGATAGTGGACTTAGAGTACTATGACTTTTGCATGCAAAGTACAATATTAAAAAATTCTTTTTTTTTCAACTTTAGAAACTGAATTATTTACGTTATAATCTTAGGATCCTGTTCATTGCCTTTGCACATGAAAATATGATAATCTGTTTACTTTAGATAATGGAAAAACATTCTAAATTGACAGGTCTACTTTTATTAGCTCTTTCAAGCCACAAACTTCTAAATGACATTAAAAAGTAGAAGATGAACCTTATATAATATTGATAATAATGTTGTTATATAAGTCATTTGTTGCTAACACTGTAATAATGTAGGAGGTTCATTGAGTTCTAGTGCAAAGGCACAACCAGATAAATAAAAAGAGTTTACCCAAAGTGCTAAAGCTTCCTGTTGGATTGTGATTGTATGATCAAGTTTAGTACTCACCTGGGTAACTGAAGAGAAAATTTAGGTAAGAAGAGGGGCAATTTTAATAGTTGATTGAGCTAGCTTAGTGTAAAGTATTTGAACATTTTGGGTGCTTTACTTCACATTTATTACTTGATGTGTATCATCAAACCACCAGGATTGTTCCCAAAGACGTACAGGTTCCTTTCACCTCCTATGTGATTCCAGGACAGTAGTAGTGATGATGTTGTTGGGAAGAACCAATGAGCATAGTAAGGAACTAGCAGATCTAAAGAGGACTTCACTTAGCCATTTCTAATCATTACAGTTTTTCTTTTGTTTTTTTAACTTTTTAAGATTATGTTTATTACTGTTGTATTTCTTGGCAGTCGGACTGACTGGAAAGTGTTTGCAAGTGTTAAGGCTGTCACTAGAACACACTTATTTGTCACAGTCAACCAAATGTCAGGTAAAAATTAACTCTAAGGAGATGTAAAAGGAATAAAATATTACAGCTCCATAACAAGTAACACCTCATAAATAAAGCAGAGCAACAGATATATGCAAACCATTTTGCTACTTCTCTTTCTGGTGTCTAGTAACAAGTTGGGTGGGTACAGAAGGTTGAACAGTGAAGGGAATCAGACTTGGGGCAGAAAAAATATGCCAAAAAATTGCAACATTATTTTATTTTTATTATATTATTTATTGTTATCCCTTTTTGGCTGAAATTCTTGTTTAACTGTAAATAGGAGCTAAGGAAACACCAGTTATAGTTTGTATTGTTTTAATCCCTGTTATTATATTATTATTTTATATTTGTTATTTCCTCTTCTCATTTGTTATTTTTTATTGAATTTTAGTTTTTAAAAGTGACGTGATATATCTTGCTCTTCCAACTAATGGTGCACAAACATTCTCTCTCTCTACTCCCTCTATCTATTCCCTCTATCTACTTTATTTACATTTTGGATATGTAGGATGACTACACTTCCCAGAAGTCTGCACTGCAGATCCAGTTACTTAGCACGAAGAAAGATTTTTTTAGATATATTTTAAAAATTCACATACGTGCAGGGTTCTAATGCCTGTACTCCAAACACAAAATAATGGTCGTTCAATTCTGCTTGAAAGCCAGCTCAAGCCAAAACAAAGTAATTTTTAAATACATCAGGAATGTATGTTCTGATGAGAGTTTTCTTTTACAATAGATAGATAGAAAGCCTTTTGAAACAAAAGTAACAAAAGCAGTAGCCTGGTGAATCAAATATGCAAGAAACGGACGATAAATCCCCTCTCCCTCTTTTTTTTTAAAAATAGTGACTGCTAACCTCCCTTAGCTTCTGGCTGGTCCAGGGTGTCCGGCTTGCTCCTGTTCCAAATAGGGGGACTGATAGCTTGTTATACGCTGGGCAGCAACCAGGCAGAAGATAAAATATTAGTTATCAGCTACCAATTGGCTAGGTCAACCAGTAAACTTAAGAAACAATAAAATGGAATAATCAATTGAGTATTAAATGTAGTCTCTTCCTTTTAATTTGACTTTATACTTATTGTATTTTAAATATATCCTTTTTATCAGCAGCCTCCTGTAAACTCTATCACTGAAAGGGTCAATTCCAGGAAAATTTCCTAAAAAATTCAATTCAATTCAATAATCTCAAAATTCTACATTTTCTCAGTGAAAATAAACTGTAATTAGACCTTAGAAAATGGACTTTAATCACCTTCCTACCCTGCCTTAGGCCCTAAACTGTCAGGAATTTTAGTTCAATGCTTTTCAAATTTGAATGTTATTTGACTGAGATTAGAACATCAACTGCACAAGTTTAGTGGTTTGCCAGGAAGCAGTTACTGTAAACTGCTGAGTTTTTATGCATGCTTTTAATCGTTTGCTATCTTACTGTTAAACAAGATGTACGAAATTACAGAACTGAATATAAAGTGATTACTTTAAAACCATATGAATATCTTTCAAGTACACTTCTCCTAATGATAAAAAAAGATATAATTATCTGAAAATTATACCTGGCCAAAATAGATAATTTGATCACTTGTTCCTGAAAGCAGGGAAGATGGACACAAAGTCTAGAAGGTGAAATTAAAACCTGAGAAAAATCAAAGAGTTTACTCTAATTAGTGGGAAACCTGAACCACCACACGCCAGAAGCATTCTTTATTTTCATGTTGATTATTTAAATTTGGGTGCAAAATGACCCAGAGACACATTCTAGCAGCTCAGGCCTATATTTGTCAACACTTGGCACAAAATCAATTTGAAATGTAAAGTGATTTTTTTCAGATCCGGGAAAGCTGCTATTGAATATTTGCTATGGTAGAGTAATTAAGTGACAGTTATGTTCTTAATGAGCGTTTTATTTTATGTGCCACTGAAAAAACAACACAAAGGAATTAAAGTATTATGTTGACTAATTATCATTGTGTAATTTGTTGCCACTTTCTCATTTTCTAGATGTGGATGAATTGACCAAGAGGACCTTAGTAGACAGTTATTTTACTCTTCTGTTTCTGGACTTGTCGATACAAAGCTGTAATTCATCCTGAGTGCGGTTAACTGACTTTGTACATGGGGTATAGCCTATTCTTTGAAATAAGTTGTTTGTGTTAGATGTAAATATACCATTTGCATGTTTTGCTTAAAGAGCCAGTTCACCACTTGCTGGCTTTCTGTATTTTGAATAGTGAAACTTTCATATTATAGTTTCGGTTTCTTTTCTCACCCACTTTAGAGCTTTTCAGGAGTTACTGGCCTTCTTTAGAAGGTCTCATTTATCCTGTGTTAATCTCCATAAAATTAATTTTTAGGAGAGAGGGGCCACCATGTTGCTGGAGTTGTGAAGGCTTGAGAAACTGTGCATAATCTAGCCAACCTTGTATCCATGTTTGGTGGAATGAGCCTTTAAAGCAGTTGTCCTCAACTCCAGCACTTGATACACATACATGTTGGATTTTGGTAAAAAAAAAAGGTTCTGGCTCTTTTTAAATCATTCCTTATCTTTTTTTACTTCTATTACAGAAATACTAAAAATGTTTGGCAGCCCTTCTTTAAAGTCAAACTGGATACTCACCTACCCTTATTCCATCTTGAGTGCGAACATCCTCTTCCTTCTTCTCTTCCTCATATCATTATTCGTCCATCTTGTTTGGTCGGGCTTGGGTGATGTAACTCCCTCACAGGCGAGTTCATTCAGTCCCAGTACCCAAAGAGAAAGCTGGGATGTGCCGGGCATGCTCTGTGAATTTCGACAGTTGGAACGGTAATCAGGTAAGTAAGAATAATTTTTGCAGATTTTTTAAGTGAAATTATAGTTCTATTTCTGAAAGCTCAAATTACTAAAATCTCTTATAAAATGTATTTGCTAATGATATTCCTCAGTCATTTTCCATTTTCCTAAATCTACATTTTTAATACCAAAATTACCTTAAAAGTTTGTTGTACCATCCTGACATTGTAGCTGGTGTGTGGGGACGATACAATGTATCCCACCACTGCAATCCTTTACCTTAAATAGCAGTTCAGTCCAGATCTTCCTGCATGCTTCGTATAAAGATTTAAGATCTAACGGCGAGTGTTTGCCCTCTTGGGGTTTCTCCAGAGGTTGCTAGTGGTTCCTTGGGCATTGAAACAGTTTGTGATTCTAGGGTCAGTTTAAGTGCCAACAATTATGCTTTTGTCTATCTGTAAGAGTGACATTTTTTCAAATGGCCAGCAATGTAGGAGGAATTCTTTCCACTGACCACCACACTAATGTACTGTGAGCTGTGGATACAGTAATTCTAGAAGGGGTTTCCTGAAGACCTAAAAGTTTTTTCAAGGATTTCTCCAAGTTAAAAAACAAGGTTTAGAAACACTGCCCTAACTTTTCCAATATTGAGTGATTTGCTGGAAAAAAGAAGGGGGAAGTTTTAGAAATGTGTCCTTTGTCACTTTCCTTAACCATATTTCTTACTTAGTCTACACACAGACCCAAACACAACTAGGGATAAATTTCAGCTAATCTCAGATACCATCCACCCTACATACGTGCTCTATACAGGAACCTGCTTCACTTTATTTATTATTTGGGAGACTAAATTGCTTATTCTCATGTCACTGTTTGCTTTTGAGCCAACTGAGCCAACAATGGTTCCCCTTCATGAAAAGAATCACATATGCCTATTAATGTATGGTAATGTAAAAAAGTAGAATGCCTGTGAAACTAATTCTAAGACTACATTGCCATAAGTGCAATAGATTTAGGATATCTGTTACTGTAACAATAATTAATTAAATACATTTCTATTGTTAGAAATACTCAATGTTTTAATTTCCTGAAAATGGCTTTTGTACTTTGTGTTCCATCAGTATTCACCTGATGCTTCCATTAGTTATCCACATATAAAAAAACACTCTGTTTACTGACAGAAGTTCTTTAGAAATAATTAGTTTTTACATTGTCTAGATGGGAGAAGGTCATAAAGGGACTTAGGGCGAGTAATGTGTCAAATGACATCAGTGTGGGGAAATCTGCTGTTTAGGTGTAGAAGATGACTCTGTACTCGCTTCCTTCCTTACGTCTTTCACTGACCCTTCTAACCTCAGAAAGTGAGAGTGACATGCCTTGTGATGTTTAATTTTCACTTTGTTATGCTGATTTTTCATTTCCTTGATCTCACTCCGAAAAAGCTATATTTCCATTGACACATATTGTTCATTTCATCCTAACTTCCTGGAATTATCAAGCTGTGGTTCAACAGTACTTCCTTCTCGTGTCTCACGCTCTCATGTAACTTTTGTTCACTGTTACCATTAAGATAAACTATTTGTTATTTCCATAAAGATTATCTATTTTCACTCTGCAAGTGAATAAGGAAAATCTTTGCTGAGTTTAACTAGCCAATCACATGCAAGCCAAAAAAAAAAAAATGTATATATATATATATTTATATATTGCAGCATAATTACTAATTTTAAACTTTAGTAAATCAATCCTAAAAGTACAACTTAAGAAACATGGTTGGTTTTCACTGGAACCCATTTTTTAAATATACTTCTTTATGAAGAAGGAAATATGCCTGTTATTGTCATAGCTGGATTCAGCTGGAAGTCTGGTCAAATTTGATCCTATTTGAAAAGATGTGAATGATAAGCTCTGGGTCCAGAGTGTTATCTCTATTATTGTGAAAATAAATCTATATTTCCATTAAGAGTTTTTTAGCTTAAGTTTAGATTTTGATATGAAAGGTTTAGGGTTAAATGTCAAAAGTCTTTTTATAAAGCAGTGAGTCTGACATTCACTGAAACATTCCCCAAGTGCAGGATTTTCCAGGTTTATGTGTTTTAATGGCAGTACTTGATTCTTCATCAGAGAATGTTTCACTGTTCAGTCTTCACTGCTATATAAAAAGGCCCCTAAAGAGTATTTATTGCATTATAGAAAATCCAAAGATAAAATCCCAATCTGTTTTTGTACAAAACCAGCTGGTAAAGCATATATTTTGAAGAAAGATTTAAAGCAGCCAATCTTAAACTGATTCATCTCCTATTCATCCAATCAAAGTTACTATTCTTTATCTTTTCAAACTCATTTAAAACCCTGATGACAGCAGAATGTGTATACCTCCTAAACCCATTGGTTGTAATCTTTGGACTACTGTAGGGAAAACAGACTTCTAAACCTGTAGAGTAGTGCTCTTTTGTTCTGGTAGCCTTATGATAACAGTCATTCTCTCCCCTTCCTGTACTCTTCCATCACCTGTTTGCTACTACCTGGCTCTTGATAGTTTCTCTCTGTTTCAAATGTTCTGAGATATAGAGGTCCTTTGTCAGATTGTCCTACCTCCAGTGATAAAATTCCATACTGCTGCCCAACTCGAATCCCTTAATCTCCTAATTGGTGGCTAACTTCAACACCTTTTTTTCTAGCACATAACCCCAACAACCCACTGCCTGGTGCCTAACCCTATGACCTTCCCACCTAGAACCCAACCTTAAACCCCCGCTCAGTGCCTAACCTTAACTACAAGCTAACCTACTTAGAACCTAACCCTTCACATTTAGTGAGCAAAAGGAACTGATGAGTACCTTCTTATACCACAACACTGGTCTGATAAATGATCACAGCTCCCCGGTGCTAATTTTGAAATTCTTTAGTGACTAATGGGTTAAAAAAAATACAATACCTTTGAAATTTCTGCATTTCCTCCTTTCTATCCAAGCCCCATAACACATTGTTTTATGCTCATTATAAAAATCTGTGATATATCAGTTATGAGTATTTCAAGTAGAGAAATTGTTATTTCCATTTACTACCTGTCATCTGTTGTAATCTCCTGTCTCTTTCTACAATAGCCTGCTATCTACTTTGACCTCTGATCAGAATGTGGCTACTACTCCACCTCATTCTCTGACTGTCACCACTCAACAGTAAAGCTATTATAATAGAAAGCCGACCTGCATCTAACCTTCCAATTCTCAGGATCATGGAAAATGCTTGTTGGTGATACTTCTTCTTCATACACAAATTATAAACCCGCACTCCAGCTACTACCTTGTCTGCACTTATCAATGAACTCCAATAAGGATAAAGTTGGGTTTTTCTGCTATCATGCACTGGAATGCTGTGGATTAGCAGTTATGCCAGATTTAAGTGCAGGTTTGCCCAGGAGAACTTTTATTAATCATAACACACTAAGCGGTCATTGAACCTTTGCCAGCAGGCTTAAAAGGGGCAAATAAGGGGGTTTAGAATAAGCAAAATCTCTCATTGTAAATGGGGGCGCACAGAGCAGCCATAGTGCCAGTGTATTAAAAGTTGAAGCCTGATGTACCTGATGTATTAAAGTTCTCTAACACTGGAGAAGATAGACTATCATGGGGGAATCTGGCCAATCCAGCAGACATAGAATGGATTGGGTCCAAGATTAAAAACATCTGCCAACTAATAGCAATCATTTTTAAGAAATCCATTTCAGGTTTACTGGATCACCTATATTAACCTATGCTGGTCTACCTTTTTCAGTCTTGGTGAGCTTTAATAAATCAGGTCCAATACATAGGAGGAGACAAGGTCTATCACTCACTAATGAAAAGTATGTGGTGCTTTTAAAACTAAAATGAAGAAAAAAAACTAGTGTAGTTGCTATATATGCCTGTCCAGTGCAAGTTCGGGTGGCATGAGAAGAAAGAAGATGTCAGTGCCCACTCTTATGTCTGCAGTGGAAAGAAGAGAAAGGAGTTCCTGAACTAGTTAAGCTGAATGGCTGTATTCAACTCAATTAAGGCAAATATCAGCAAGACTTCAAGCTAACAATTAAAGAAAAAAAAAATTCAACAACCAGATTTGTGCTTCCAGTACATGCTGTTTCTGAGAATTGTACTGTTCCGGGACATTACACACAGCTTTAAGGCATCCCACAAGTATGGCATTTAAGAGAATTGAGTACTTCAATGTTTTCCTCAAAACCACTTGAAAAGATCCTCTTCCTGCTGTAGTTTTATTTTTATTTTTTTGCATTGGTACGTGAATTTGGTAACAAGAGTTTTTTCTATTAGTCCAGAATTTAATAACAGGATAGAATTAGGAAACAATCCATTAATTCTACCTTCTGTTTACTGGATAATTAGGTTAATTTTTAGAAAAATTATAATTGTAACAAACAAAGCTTAAATATAAGTAGTTAGGATTTAAATACCCCCAGTAACCCAATCATTTAAAGTCATTGCTAAAATGTCTATTATTATTTTTGTTTTTATTACTTGGAAAATGTAAGAACCTTAGCTCTGTTTGGATTTTGTGTAAAACATTACAAAGTACATTATTCTGTGTTTTTTTCCTCCAAAGTTTGAATCAGATTGAGAAAGGAATTAATGTAATCCGATCTAGTTAATATATATCTTGGTATATTTAGGCTTTACAATAATTGTGGTGATCTGGAAAAACCTGGAAGGATTTCTTGAAAATTTGCTATTAGTTGGCAAATATTTTTAATCCTGGACCAAATCTATTCCAGGTTTGCTGGATTGGCCCTTTTCCATGATCTTTCATGATAGTCTACTTCTTCAGTTTTGGAAAGTTTTAATAAATCAAGCCTAATGTGATAATACTGTGATGTCTCCACATTGGAAATGTCTGTGATGTCTCTACATTGGAAAGCACTAATATTGATAAGAATCAATATTTGTAATGGTAATGAATTATTAAAGGGTTCACAAGAATTGGTGTGGAAGTGTGCCATATACTGTATATAACAGAAGTATGGTTTCTCAAGCCAGAAGTGACTATAATTGAATTGGGATTGTTTTCTACCTGTCAATAAATATTACATTTTGGTCCATAATTATCATGTAATCAGTCCATTACTCTACCTTTTAAATACGAGATGAGTTACCCACACATTAAAAGAGCTTACATCATTGTCAGGAGAGGCAGGCCGTGTCTTGTGGAGTGCAGTTAAACAATAATTCCTTTGGTATTCAGCACCTTGATAGGATTTGTTTGAGTATATAGGCTGAAAAAGAGAGGAAGAATAGACTTTAAATGTAATTGAACTCATAGTTAATATATGTGTTTATATATCACACTGTGTATTGAAAATATTGGTGTCCTAACAAAATCCAGTGCCTGGATTCAAAGTTATGTGTATTAGTTATTTAATCAATGTTATTGGTGCCTAGGTATTTAGTTCCCATCTTGAAGTGTGTATAAAAGGAGACAACAAAGGATAGTTATGTGTTACATTGTGTATTTTAATGACCTTTATTAGTAGATCTTGTTGAGACAAATATCAAATGTAGGGCCGATGATGGTTGTAATCTGCTGTATCTTATCCCAGTCTCCTTTGGTCTACTTCAGCTTGTCCACAGTCTCCAAACATTCCTGTGGTATGTCTGCAATCTCTGGCTATTTTCTGCTGCATGTCCACCTCTAACCATCTACTGTAGCATGTCCATTGTCTCTGGCTATCTACTGTAGCATGTCCATTGTCCCTGACCATCTACTATGGCATGTCCATTGTCTCTGGCTATCTACTGTAGCATGTCCATTGTCTCTGGCTATCTACTGTAGCATGTCCATTGTCCCTGACCATCTACTATAGCATGTCCATTGTCATACATAACATAAATTCAGAATTATATATATATTTCTTATTCAGGGGTCACTAATGGTGGTGAGCTACTTTCTTGCTGTCATAATATGCTTGTAAAATCATGTATGTGTGTCATCTGTGTGTGTGTGTATATATATATATATATATATATATATATATAGAGATATAGATATAAAATGTATATGTATGTATTTCCCAGAGCAATCCTGACCACACACATGGTAATATTGTTGGGGATGACTTTCTATTTCCAAATAATCCAAACTTGCCTTGATCAGAAATATCATTTGACTGTCACTGTAGTGGCTACTATAACTAATTCCCACTGCAAATTCAATTGTATGGTTTCTCAAAACTAGAAAAGGAATGAAACCTCAGGTAACATATTGCTGTGAATAGAAGCTGCTTGGCCAGCATAATTGTTAGTAGATTGATCTAGGAGGAGAAGGATGCTGATGTACCGTATGGCTACAACAATTACATTTTTGCCCATCACAAGACAAAGAAATAGCAAAGTAGGATGTACATCAAAACAAAGATTTATTTGTCAGTTTTATTTTTTGTTATATATATGTTTTTTAAATGTTGGTATTAATTTCTTTTTATAATTTATAATGAATTGGATTGGATCTATTTCAATAAATATTTTGGATTTGTGCTTAATTATTAAATAAATACTTTTTTAAAAAGATTTAAAACAAATCGAGACAAATGTACAGATGGATAAGGAACTACTATTTTGAAATGTGGAAACACAGGTGGTGATGCACTTTGGTGTACTTAGATCTCAAAACAAGGTTTTTCAGCTCATCTTTTATTTCACTTAATATTAGCTGCTGCCAATCTGTACCTTCCTTTTGCTGCTAAATTGCATTTTTGAGCTTGCTGCTTCTTTTTTTTTTTGTCGCAGTGTTATATTATAGTCTCCCCACATTGTACAGATCATTAGTTTCCTTAAAGACTAGCCACATTCTATACGGTGAGTATATTTCAAGTGAAAGTGTGCATTTTCAAGTGGAAGAGGGCTAATTGTATTCTCATACCCCCCACATTGATCCTCCTACAGTTCTGGTGAACTCTGTAACAACTCCAAGTCTTGATACTACAACAGAAGCAACGCAAAGTCTTTGAAACGCAATATTTATTCTACCTTTTATAAATGTTGGGCTTGTCACCAGCTTCCATTGCTGGGAAAGCTGGTGGGCAAAGTTTCCCTTCCAAGGCTCCTGGGGTGAAAAATCAGATGCAATAGCTCCTTTTCTTAATTATAGAGTCTATTCAAGAGTGAGCAATCAGTGGTTTAACTGACCCCAGCAGCCACCTCTTCAGAGTCTAGTCTGCCTTTGACTTCTAAACCAGTGGTCAATTATTCTTTTCCTGTCAGAAGACCCCTTAGAAGAGTAGAGAGTAGAAATCTACTTTTACTGGTATTTGTAAAAAGCTGTTAAGGAAGCTATCAGCTGGAATCAGGCAGTTAAAATGTCTTCAAAGGTGAAAAAAAACTTCCTTCATACTTCCTCTTAAGGGATTTGATAAAATTAAATAGTTAATTTTTAAAGAATGAGAGAAGAGGAAGCCCTCATTGTCAAACTGATTCCAAATTCAAATAAAGACGAAACCCAGTACTCAATGCAACATCTCTGGTTGATGTTTCCGTGATAAGACTAGCTAGACATGCCAAACCTTATGAATGATGCAGTACCTTTTAAAGACACATTGGACAGGATCTAAATTGAACTGGATCTAAAAAAAGTACATAATAGCTTGGGAGTCACCCTTGCTATGGTATACTTGTTGGACAACTGGTGAGCTGAAGCAAAATGCCAGTGCCTCCCTAACCTCACTGCATCCTAACAGCTATATATTTACTTTTCCTTCACATGAATCAGCTTATAAAGAGGATATTAACCAAGCAAATATATATGAAAATCAGGAAATAGTATGTATACACAAAAAAAGTACAAACAAGTGTCTTCTCATAGAAGACATACACAAATACAGTATACACATTTCTGTTCAGGACTGTTAATGGACGACAAGACAAGACTTTGTCAGCTTCAGTCCTTGGCTTCCACTAGAACCAACAGCTCATGCTTTCCATCTCTCTTTACAGAATGTTTTTTAAGCTGCTCCTAATTAACACGTCTGTGCCATAATCAGATTTGGAATTTGTGAAACTGAATAATAAATATGCAGAAACTTGTGGTTTTCATGGATCGTCTTGACAGTGATGTTCACATAAAGAAACAAGTATAGAACAAGTTCTGCAAGACCACCAATTAGTATTGCATCTTGTTTATTGCAAGTTAGATAAAATCAGCAAGGATCACAAGATAAACTTTATTTAATCTGTTTTTTAACTTTTATTCTAATTCTGAACCTTAACTGTATCATTAAGAAAAAATAATATGTGGTTTTAAAAAGGTAATTGTACACAATGGAATTGTTTGTACATGTTGTTTGTAGCAAAGTAATAATCCCTGACAGCCTCCCCAAGGCACATACTGAAATCATGCCCCGTTTTATTGCTATCACACTCTAATTCAATTACGTTTCTCTAATTGTACCCAAAGCATTGGTGTATTTTGAGTGTGGGTTTTAGTACCCCTGGATAATAAATATTTTCATAATATATACCTAAGCAACAAAAAACGCTATTAACAACATTCCAGACTTCCGAATGGTTGCTAGCCGTTTACACCATTTACAAAACATTTGGCAAGATAAACAACTGGCTAGGAGTTGGTTGTTACCATCTGGTGCTATTTTTCATAAAAATGAAGTAATACTTTAGGCTTAATTTACCCCAAGGTAACAAGGTTTTATTTTAAAAAGTTAAATTTAATATTGACCAAATCTAAAAAACAACAAAAAATGGCAGTCACATGACTGAAAATGGAGCACTTTAGGCTTGTGATAAAGCATATAGTAAAGAAAGCAAAAAATAAGTTTATAATGGTGGAAGATGATCAACCTATTTTCAACTGGAATGATGCTCTAAAAAATGTTCTGTTCCTGGCACTGACCAGTGGCAGGTTTTGTGAGATATGTTGGCACCCTAAAGACCCATCAGTTTCATTTATTTTTTCACATTTCCTCTCTCATATGCCAGGCTCTATGTGTCTTGGTTGTTTTTGTATTGCTGAATGTGTGGTTGTCTTTTAGCAAGGTATCAGTGCTCTATAGGCTTGTAACAGTGTTTTGGGGGGCATGAGATGACCACCTACCTCACAAACATTGCATCCCTATGCTGTGATAGCACATTGGCACCAGAGGATCTGAACCCTCAATTAAGTGTTATCGTTGCCATA
>NC_092867.1:38571586-38572545 GCF_032062135.1 Pyxicephalus adspersus | reverse complement strand
GTGCATCCATTTTGTCTAGAATGGCCTAAATACACATAGTTTGCCATGTTTCTGTCTGATAATAAACACTGAACCATATTAGACATTTATGTTTTCTTTTGCTCTTTTAATAGTATTTTAAATTGAAATGAATGGATTTCGGTAGACTGATCTGAGCAGTATATTGAGATACTGAAATGAACCCATTGTCTTTTCAAAAAAGGAAGAAACTTAGATTGGCAAAACATTTCTATGACAAACCAATCTGATTGTGCAATTTATTAAGCTACAAATTTGTTGATTTAATCCTAATATTTGTTTGTTGTGGTTTATAGTATATTTTTATAGTATCAGTTACATAATATTAGGTCTTGATTTTAGTAGTATTTGGGGAGGAAAATCTTTTAACTACAAAGACATCCTTGATATACAGTATGAACCACATTGTTGATTTCATTGACTGTACCCATAGAAGAACAGGATATTAGAATAATTAGCTTTTCTATTTTACAAGAACAAGAAACAAATTATGTTGTTGATAGGGCCAATAACTCGAGCAAGAACACTTCTTAACATATTTGTCTTTACGCTTGACATATACCCATTTGGATGATATGGACACGGACAAGAAAAGAATCCCTGGTGAGGAAGGCAGGCAGGATTTATTTGCAATCAAGGGTTGAAGTTAGTGAAGGAAGCAATGTTGTGGCTGTTACTGGAGCAATGTGTTTGATGGCTTTTAAAACGAAAGCTAGATGTTTTAACAAAGAAATAAACAGCTTTAAATAAGTATAACACCTATAGATGATAACCGTAAAGTCATTGCATTCAGCTTGCTAAAGCAATTTTCATTACAAAAAAAATTGATTTTTTTTTTTAAATTACTTATTTTCATCTTTTCACTATTTGTTGCAGCATAGGGTATTGCTAATCATCCAACCACGGTTGCATAGCATTTTTCAGGCCTAATAATAACAACT
>NC_092867.1:38548375-38571300 GCF_032062135.1 Pyxicephalus adspersus | reverse complement strand
TGGAAATGCATGTATCCCTGGTTTGACAGATCAGAGCTGTCCAAGACAATCTGTAACAATCTTGTAACAATCTTTACAAGAGAACACAACACCATTTAGCCAACAATAATGCACAAAAGATCATTTGAGGGCAAATGACTCATTGCAGCACATTTAAAAGTAAAATATACATTAACCTGTAAGGGTAAAATATATACAAACTCATAAACAGGGCACATATGATTTTATTTTCCCCCTTTAAAAATGCCACAATAATATTGATGCATAAATTTACATCAATTTTAATAGCATTTCTATTGATTACTGGTTTAAATGTTAGCAGTGATGGTCGTATTTTGTGCCCTAGGATTATATTCAAGTAATAATCGTTCCCCTTTTTTTGTAAAAGTAGGTACCTTGCTTTATATTCTGATTGTTTTATATTTGAGAATAGGCAGTAAATGGAAAGTGCAGGTTTAAGAACAATCAGTGCACAATTGAAATTTTGTTAACATTTTAGTGTTTTGGATTACAATTACTTATTCTGATTATGTGCTCTTAATTATGATATTGGTATTAGGTCATATTCACTCTATTGTCTGGAATGTGTGTGTCATTTAGCACCTGGTGTCTTCAAAATTTGTTTGATGTACGACCCAAGGAATTCAGTAAAATCCTAAGCTAGAATTCATACTAATAAAAAATGAGCAATACACTTTGCTTGGTGCTTTGCAAGTGCTTTCCTGAATTAGTGCAGCACAAGAATGTTTAGTATAGGAGTTGGTGCGTAAGCCAAGTGTGAAACTGTAAATCTGCTAGGTGAAAATATACGCAGCATGACTGAGTATGCTATATACAAACATGCTGACCTAGTAACAAGAATTAGCAACTTTCACAAAGGAATGTTTCACTCTTTTTTGCTTGTAGTATAGTCACTACTAAAAAGCAGTAATATATTATAATATATGTAATAAAATCAATAGGATGTCTTGCAATCAAACATACCTGGAACCAGCTTACTACTTTTATTTATTCTGGATAAAAAGGCAGCTAATTAAAGCAATATTATACACTCAAATCAAGTCTGGAGCGCAAAAGAGTTACATGGAATAAAAAAAATGGATTGGTCAGGTTGTTCTGTTTTCCACGTTTTAAAAATAATCATATGTAGTTTTACAGCACTACATATATGCTTTACAATAATTTCTCTGTTTTTGTTTTTTTTTATGATGTTGACAGCAATTTTATGGGATTAGCCCTAGCAATGTTGTGATTAATTCAGTTCTAAGGCTGGACATACAAATGGACTCGAAACAAATATGTGCATGTCATTCCATCTATTATATGCAATCTAAGCATATAGGGTACAAGTGAATTGAACTACCAAATGGAAACTAGCTAGGATTTCAAGCTAAATAATTTGCTGATGGCAGTCTGCAGGTAGCATAGAATTGTTAGTTCTCTGCAGTTATAATATGATATGATACACTGCCTATGAGTTTGTTGGAAACAGTGCGGGGTCAACTTACAAAATATAGTGAATCATTCAGTTTGGAGGGACTGCCTGATCTAGGTTAGTTTGTTTTGGCTTGCACTAACAAGCACAAGAATGTTCCAGGAATAGTTGTTTTGATGCTGAACTAATCAAAATGATTACAGTTTATTATAGGTAAAAGCCATTTATGTATCTTGGTATGTGGAGAGGGTAGTTACACCTGATAGTTTACATCCATTTCAGAGATTGTATTTTTTTATTTTTTTTTCGGAACTGTTTCCGAAAGTATTGTTTCCGAAGTATTATGTTTTTAAATTCGTTGTTAAAAATTGCAAACAACAAAACACAACTGAACAATTTATTTTGTTTGTGTTTTTTCATTTGAAGCTGCAAAGCAACAAAATGTGAATAGTTTAAATCAGGATGGTTGACTTTATAGAAATGTGTACGTCTCAAAAGGATATCTAGGAAGGTTCTGAATATATAGCTCTGTAAAATTATGCCCAGCCTGTATTTTGCATAGATAAATGGAAAGATAGAAGAAGACAAGTTTTTGAAGGGCAAATACTAGGTACATATTTATTAGTGAAGTATTTCACAGTACCCAACGCATTTCCCCTTATTTGGCTTCCTCAGGGGTTCAAATGGGATCAATAACATATATTTGCAATAAAATTGTACAAGGTGTTGCAAGGTGTATGTAAATAGGAATAACAAGCCATAATATGGCTTTTTATTCCTATGAATATACACCTTGCAACCTGATACAGATCAGCTGATGAATGAGATGCGGACACATGATATAGCATGAAATTAAATTATTAAATATGGACTTATTCATACATTACAGTCAGACCCTATGACAAAACGTGATCTCTAGGGATGCACCAAACCCACCATCCCTTACCTATTATGTACAATTTTGTTGCAAATATATGTTATTGATCTCATTTGATCCCCCGAGGAAGCCAAATAAGGCGAAACATGTTGGGTAATGTGAGATATCTTTGAACTCTGCATGTCCCAGAGGAAGCCGAAAAGTGAAACGCGTCAAATATAAGATGTTTAACTTTGCATAAATTATAATATTAATATAGAGAAGTTATTGTCTAGTTTGAAAGTCCATATCCCATGATATGTTAATGGGTCTTGGACATAACTCCTATTTATTTATATTCTTGTTGTAAAGCAATAATAAAAAAAATTATTAAGAAAAAAAACTCTGTTTCTTCTTTCTCTTTTTCATGTATATGTATTTTATATTATATATTTAGGGGTTGGCAACCTCAATATCCTTAATAATTAGGAGAGGCTCCTAATAATTCATGTTCTGTTTAGCCCTGTTGGTAACTATCACACAATCTCAGAGTTAGAATATAAAAGAATCAGAGAGTATACTATACTAGTTTATT
Organism: Pyxicephalus adspersus; assembly: GCF_032062135.1. NCBI lineage: Eukaryota > Metazoa > Chordata > Amphibia > Anura > Pyxicephalidae > Pyxicephalus > Pyxicephalus adspersus. The sequence goes on along the minus strand of NC_092867.1, from coordinate 38,568,414 downwards.
GCCTCTGAGTTGGGTGCCTTAAAACACAAATATATAATAAGAATGTTTTCCTACAAAATATTGTTTATTATTGCTGTAAAATATATTCTTCGTAGGTTCAAGTTGCCTGCAACTTTAGGTTTGTGGTAGATTCCGCTGTTTTAAGATTTATGGAACTGGCAAATTTTAATGCAACGTGCCAGACTAAATTTGAAAGGTTCTATAATAGTTCTTCTCACCCATTTAATGTGTGTCTAAAGGGTTAGAATTGCCAACTATAGGGGCTTTTTGTGGTCATGTCACTAGCTGCCCCTTAAATGGGCTCACAATCTAATGTTTCTACCATAGTCATTTGTCATTAAAACCTTTTTTGCGGGAAGCCAAATAATCGAACTGCATGATTTGGGATGTGGAGGGGGTGCCTACAGGAACCCCATGAACTTCATGCAGATAGTTTTTGGCCATGATTTAAGACTCAGATCCCAGTGCTGCAACTTGCCATCTGTGAGCTAAATTTCTGAGAATTATGGGGAATTATGGATCCAAAAACTTAATATGCAGGGTAAGAGTTGATATAATAAAACTGAGTAGTAAAAGTTCAGTATGTTATATTGTATGTGACATAATATACATATTACATATTATAAAATATTATCACATAAAAAATAAAAAAGGAGACGTTGTTTAGATAACATAATAAAAGAGGTTGTTTGCCTTGCCCCATGTCTCTTACAGTTCGTAAAAACAATGAATGTCAGCTCTGTTTACCACTGAAAATAAAACAATTAATTAATGTTTAGCAAGAGATTGACATGCTAAATAATAATAATACTCTCATGTTTTCTGAGTTAAATGACATTTCATATTGTTAAACACAATCCAGTGTCTATATTGCTATAAATATTTTTAACGAGTTCCATTTTTGATTAAGAAAGAAAAGTCATTTTGTCAAGCTTACAGACGAAGCTGTAGTAGGAAAAAAATATTAAAGCTCATTAAATGCCAATTGAAAACATCATATTTATTGAAGTTTAGCAACTCTACAGAAGATGTGTATCCCTTATAGGCTTTGCAAATGCTAAATTATTATGATTTAATAAAACACTAATCTCTAACAAACATTGTCTCATTAAAATGTGTTATTTTGTAGTAGTTTGTCTAGACTGTAATACAGGAACAATACAGTAAAAAAAACTTGCCAGTGTTGTAGAATATATGTAATTAAACTGAAAGTGCCATAATGTACAATAAGTGTAATTGGAGTTTGTTTTATATCCAGCTAATTTATTTTAATTCTGTTTTGCTTGTATATAAAATTATTGCGTGGCACTACTGAGGACAATGAGGATATAGTTTTCATTTCATGATTATATACAGCCAAAGAAAAAGGAAAACATGTATTTTGTTCTGCGTTTTTTGTATGGCATTCATTTTGCACAAACATCACCAGTAGAATGCATAATAGCTCCCACTGAAAAAAAATATAAACAGTAATGTGATGGAGTACCTGGAAGTGATTTAGCTGGAGCCATGATGGACTTGTAAATCAACCAGGATGGCTTGAAAGCCACAAAAAATGAATAGTTATAGTTAGTCAAATAATTAGATCCATTCAGTTGATATAATTTAAATGTATTAAATGAACAATGAAAACATGTTTACATTCATCAGGATCGCCTCAATAATAAATATTACATTGTTGTTCCAAGAAAGTAAAAATATACAGCAATACAATTTACATACCCCTGCAAAATTCATAAATTGTAAGCCATTTTTTGCTGCACCAATGCAATCGCCGCAAAATAATTAATTACCGTATTTTTTGCCGTATAAGACGCACTTTTTCTTCCCCAAAACTGGGGGGGAAAGTTAGTGCGTCCTATACGACAAATGTGTTAAAAAATAATTAAAATAATATACTCACCCGATACCCGATCCTGCGTGTGTCTCTGGCTGCATGCAGCGTGTCTCTTTCTCTCCTCTGCCAGCATCGTGTCTTCTCCTGTCTGTAAAGCAGAGTGAAAGAAGCCGGCACAGCGCCACCTGCTGTTCCCTGTCCTAACTGCCGTACAGTGGGAAAAAAGCACAGAGTGCTGAGATCAGAAGGGAATTTTGAATGACACAGAGTGATCAGAAAGGGAATTTGAAAGGCACAGAGTGATCAGAAGGGGAATTTGAATGGCACATGAGTGATCAGAAGGGGAATACCGGTATGAATGGCACATGAGTGATCAGAAGGGGAATAATCTTTCAGAATCTTTTTTTTCTAGATTTTCCTCCTTTAAAATTGGGTGCGTCTTATATTCCGGAGTGTCTTATACGGCGAAAAATACGGTACTATGCTCTAAACAAAACCCCCAAATCTCCAGGACAAAATTGGTCCAATTAAAGTAAAATTGTACTTTACTGTCAAATCATAAACACTACGGGTTCTATTTCTAAAATGGTGAAAAGGACATTCCCTCAAATATTCATTTGTGGGAATCTTTCAGGTCTGTGTGTTTCAATGGCAGTAATTGATTCCCACCAGGGAATGTTCAAGAGAACAGTAGATTACCTATTTCATGAATAGAGCTCTTGTTGGGGAAGAAGTCAATAAGGCTTATAAAGAAAAGCAAACTATCTCTACTGTGAAGCATGGTGATAGATGTTGATTATTTTGTGGTGTTTATCACAGAGGTGATATTTGCAGAAATTTGGTTTAAAATCCCCCCCCCCTCCCCCCACGCATGATTACATTGCAGATTCCAGACAACTCGATGTTATGACTTGTTGATGCAAGTCCATATTTAGAAATGGATGTACTAGCCTGTGAAAAAATCAGTTCTCTCAATGACTACCACATTTTGTCTATTAAAGACAATGGCTTGATATTTGTAACTAATGTTGGTTGAATATCGATTCGACAGCTATTCGATCGAATAGTGAGAAATTGTTCGGGTGATCGAATGCTGAATTCGAATACCATTGAAGTCAATGGTGGGAGAACTCATGTTATTTTTAGGAAATATCAAGGGCTGCAAGAGCAATAAGGTTGCTCTTTGATAAGGCTGCAATCAATGAGAAGATGCCCCGCAAGTATCTCTTGCACAGTAATATGCACAGTAATATGATACATTTGTTACATTTTTCAAGCAGTGGATAAAAGAAAAATGTAACAAATGTTACCCTAAAACCTAAAGTTGCAAAAAACAAAATGTGTGTTACAGAGTATGGGATATCATGTCATTGTACGATAACCTGTAAAAAAAAAAAAAATTGTTAAATAAACACAAACACTTAATAAATTAATTTAACATAAATTTGAATTTTTTTTAACAAATTTTAAAAATAAAAATGTATGCTAATTTTTCTCTCAAATCTGTTTTTTTTTCCGGGTCAGGTCTATCCGAATTCGAACAGCCATATTCGGATCGAATATAAGGACAACTTGAATTCGTAAACCAACCATATTTGTAACCACACATAAATACTGTAGGTTTAAACTTCAGTAAATACAGTCTACATTACCCTCCTTTAGACTTTTCTAATAATATTGCACTATCAAGAAATATTTTAGCAGTTTGCCTTAGCACAGATTGCAGGCTTTCTTCAATTTTTCTTTCTCTTCCTAAATTCTCAATGTTTGCCATATATCACCATTCATTAATTAATTATCGGTAGGCAAATACCCATATTTTTCAGGAAACGTGTCTTGTTAGCGCAGTAGAAAAGTTTTGTTTTGAGGTGACGTAATATTTCACTGGACATCAGAAATATTTAACACATTTCGTTAGCTCCTGGCTGACCCTATAGTAAGCTTTTTTTCTTTTTAATTGCAAGCTAGAAATATGAGATAATACTGAACATTACCATAGTGGGGGTACTGCTTACCCCATTTCAAGCTAAACAAAAATGGTAGCTACTCTAATCAATATATTACTTGCTTTTTGTTGTTACAGTGGAACTATACCTAAAAACTAAAAAAAAATTGCAGTTGTGTTTTGTATTGCACAAGAGACAGGCTGCATTCAGGTGTGCATTCAGTTATACTTTCCCAGGCCAGACACCAGACTGGGCCCTCAAAAAATTCCCTAAAAAATCCCTGCTGTTATGGATTGGAATTCACTTGGCATTTTGGCTTGTTATATCTCTATTGGTACCTCATTAGTTCCAAACAGCAACCAATACTACCAAACCAAAGCCATACTACATACCAAAACCGGTTCCATCAAGATGGGGAACCCAAACACTGCATAACTTTTCATCTGCAGATTTCTTTGTGAGAGTAAATAGATAATCTATCACTGCTCAGATCTCCAATGAACTATGCAACAAACTATATATGCTGAGGTACTCTTAAGATGTCTTTTTATGAAGGGCAAAAATTACCTTTTTTAGGGGGGGTGTGGTTTAAAACCCTTTCTTTTAAAGCCCCTACCATTCTGTCCTTATCGCCACAATGATAAAGGCAGAATGGGAGCGTAGAGCCTCCTGGGATATTTACATTACGCATCCCAGTAGGCTTCACCTGATCTTGCGCCTGTGCAGGTGGCATCGACAAAAGACCGAAGAAGGGCAAAAAAGATGATGGCGCCCGATCCTTCCACTGTGCCGGGACGAAGGAAGATTCCAGGACAATGTGGGACCTCATTCAGAAAACCTCCGGAGGGATCGACAGACTGAATGGTGAATATGTTTTTTTTTTTACTTCGGCTTTAAGGATACCCTGGTAGACGTGTATTCGTATTGCATACTAATGCTTTATTTCTTGCTATGTAGTTTTAGACAGTATTTACTTCCTTTTTTTTTTTGTTATATTGTTTGCTACTATTTAAACAAACTGATTAATGCATGCTTCCTCAAATCTGCCAATCCTTGTACTGTTTCTATCCTAGTTATTTTGTTGTTTCTAACAATTTTTAGAAGACTCAATAGACGTCTTTAAGATTTTACTATTCTTAGTAATTTAGCTGCTTGGCAACCTAGGGCAGATACATAATATTTGCCAGAGAGTATGCAAGAGTATAAAATCCCATATCCTAAATATTCATAAACATTTATAACATTTGTAACATTCGTATTCTTAAAATCTACATACACCAGTCACTTTATTAGGCACATCATGCACTAGGTTGAACCCATTTTGCCCTCAGGACTGCCGTAATTCTCTGTGACGTACGATCAACAAGGGGCTGAGAACATTCCTTAGTGTTTTTGGTCCATATTGACATGGTAGCTTCACACATTTGCTGCAGCTTTGTTGACTCTACATCCATGGTGCTAATCTTCCATTCCACAACATTTCAAATTTGCTCTATTGAATTGGGATCTCATGACTCTGGAGGCTATTTGAGTACTTGTCAAGTTTAGGAAATCAGCCGGAGAAGATTTTACCTTTGTGGAATAGTGCATTATCCTGCTGGAAGTAACCATCAGAAGATGGGACCCTGCTGTCATTAAAGCAGACATATCACCACATTTATTATTTTTTATAGTAAAATGGCGGCTTCAAAAGACGGGCAGTCTCTCCTAACGACGGACAACTGTAAGGTATGAGTTATGGCTAACTATAGTAAAATACAAATCATAGCTCCTAATTTGGGGGGAAATATGCCTTTAATGGTTTCTGGATTTCTTTATGATCTTTTAGCTACCTAATTTGTTTTCTGTATTACTGTTAAGAATGTTCTTCTCTAGTGTAATGGAAATTCAGATATAATTGAACCAATTTCAAGTGTTTGAATAAAACATTACAAAGAAAATATTTTGTATAAGGTCCAGGTATTAAGGCTAGCGTTATAAAAACCCTCTCTGGCCTCTACAATGGAATAATAAAATACAAGAGAAAAAAGGATTATCTCACAGTGTCGAGAATCATCAATCTATATAAATAATATTGTTGCCAACTCTTAATTCTCTCACATGAAAAGTAATAGCCTTTTCAAGATAATGCTGAGCGCTACCTTGGCACAAATACATCTGTTAAAAACTAAAACAGCCATGCATTTGACACAGACAAGGTAGTATATGAAAAGGATTGGCTGGAAACTCGATGATACGTGTTTGGTTTTATCTGATTGAGACTTTACTGCAGCCCTTTCAATCCAGTGTGGGAAAATTCTAATAAAGTTCCCTGCAGAAAAAGGGACATATTTTATTGCAGATCAGAGACATCGCAGCACAGACAGGGACACAATCATTTAGCGGCCTCTTAAATACAAAATACATAGCAGGTAATCTTTGTTTTCTTAAATGATCCTTCAACTGTATTCAGAGAATATTTAGGTAGATGGTTTTACTATTAGATGTGTACTAATCCTAAATATAAACAGGACTTCTGACTTTTTTTTTTTACAATTTTTTTTTACAAATTGTAGTGTTGTATTGTATAGTGTTGGTATTCTTAAAGCTTGAATCAGTACCTGTAAGGGAAGTGTGATGTTAGCTATTGTCTTTGTAAATACAAAACACCCTGAACTATAAATCTGTGTTGAGCATAGGGTTGTTGTGTTCAAATATAAACCCGACCCTTCCCCAGTGACTACCTTTACCCTTGAATTTCAATAAAGACGGAGATGAGAATTAAAACAAATGACACTTTTTACAAGTTCTTTTCTACAGACACTGACTTTCTTAGGATTCCCCAAACAAAAAACACAGATTTTAATTCTCCAGTTTTAATTCTATAGATGTTTGTCAAACTTTTCCGGAAAAGAGGTCTATGCCATTTTCAAAAGGCAATAGATATGTGCAGAACCTGCAAGAGGGGTGCTTTTTTTCATAATATTTTTATTTGACCTTGGCATTTTTTAATCCCAATTCTGGTGGTTTTAGTGATGTCAGTTCAGTAGTTATGGTAGGGTTGGATGAAAACTTTGAAGAATAACTGCAAATGACATAGTAGTGTGGGATATTTTAGAAATGTTCATAATTTTTTCTAATAGTAATGATTTGAAACTCCATTAATAAATTGACATCAAAGTGTTCTGGAGTAGGTTTCTTTCTATTGGTGCCACTGTATTATTTTTTTCGATTTTATTGTCCTAATATTTTTTAGGATGATAGATAATAGAACATACTGGACTACACTCAGTACCAAGTCAACGTTGCCATCTTCCATGTTGCATGGCTCACAGGCTTGAAGTTTTCCTATAAATAATAGTGATTATAATAGTAATAGTAATAGTTATAATTCCAGAAACCAATGTTTAATTACTAATACATATTTTTTATACATATTTAACCAAAATGTTCACTGCCGCTTCAGTTGGAAAAAGTTGCCTTTTTTCATTTAATTACAGGTTGTGGTTTTGAAGTGTATTTAGTTACATTTAGGTACACTTTATATGATTTTCTTTATGTGTTCAGATTTGTGTACTGTTTCTCTTTTGCTTGCTTTTTATATATTTGTTTTCAATATTGGTCTAGCATAGTTCAAAGGAGCTTCTTTAGAAACAAAAGAAAGCCTGAGTTCTGCCTCCTGTATTGACCCACTTTAAAGGTTGCCAAAATGGTGAAATTTCACCAGACTCTACCACTTCTTGCCAAAATTGTTAAATTAATTTTGACCAATCCATAATTAACATTGGCAACCAGGCTGAACTAAAAATATTAGTGTATATATTTGTAATCATAGACATGTATACTTATTGACTGTTTCTTCATTAGCCTTTGAAACTGAGCTCCCGTTGTGGTTTGTATGGTGGGAAGTTGTGTATGTCACATGCTTGCCATCAGAAGCTGCTGTACAGTAAATGAGGTGTTTATTGCAGATACAATTACAATACTGCTAACCACTGTATTTCCTAAAAATAGGATTCCCAGAGACAATCTTTTTTTTTTTATACTTTAATAATCATAGGCTATATCTTGGTTATGTCATTGCTAACCTAGCTTTTGGGCACCATTTTTATTCTAATCTTGACGTGACTTAACATTCACATGAATAAGATGAAATAAATATTGGCATTTTTCATAATTTATTATAAACAAGGGCCTTGGGCTATTATAGATCGTTGGAATATGGTGGTTCAAACACTGATGCCTTGTACCATTATTTAGGTTATCCTATATTATACCTCCACTGCTATTTTCAAGTCATAGAAAACTCAGAAAACATCCCACTGCAATTTTTTCACAGGAGAAGTAAAATTTAATGTTTATAGGTAGTTTGTATTCTAGTATTATTTCTTGCTGTGCACTGATCACATCATTCAGACACCATACATTTTTTCTTTGTGTGAGCCAGCGAGTATCCTGCTGTGCACAGCATACAGAAATGCTTGTTGGATGCCCATCTCGATCTTGGAAAAGTATTTGAAAACTTAATACAGACAGTGAAAAATATGCAATGGTATGTGGAAAGTGTTTACATTTTTTCTAACTATTCCCATATTTGTGGTAATACTACGTGAAAAATATAGTTTGTATTTAACGGGTATTGTTTCAGTTTGTTTTTTCATTAGTTTAGTCAGTTTGTCATATTTTAATTTTATTCTATTCTACAGTTTCCCACTGTATTTGCTGTCCAGTTGAGATGTAAGTTCTTCAGTTTGTAAGGACCCTAGTAGCATGGTCTTATCTGTGCTCAATTCCCTCTTTTCACAGCCTGGGGCCAGCTTTTCCATCCATACCATGGGTGTGTAATGCTGCTATAAACCTGGATTTAAAATGTATCTCTTCTGCCTTTGACAGTACAATCATGCTGATATATATAGTATGTAATAAACATTAGGCAGTGTTTTTCAACCAGGGCTCCTAGGAACCTTAAGGTTCTCCAGAGGTTTCTGGTGGTTCCTTGAGCAATGAGCAATTTGTGCTTCTCATGTCACCTTGAAAAACATCAGTGATCTTTTTTAGTTATCGGTAAGGATGTCATTCAAAGAATGTGATACAATATGATCATTCAAAAATTAATTTAATTCAAAATCAAATGCAAGATCATAAACTGAAGTCCCTCTATTAAATTACATTAGTAACCTGGCAATAATCCGCCATGGAAGAATTTTCATTTCAGAATGATCAAAATAATATCTGTGTGGGTCAGACAGAAAAAAATAAATCAAAAGACTGATCTCAGATATTTAGGTTAACATTGCTTCATTCCATGCAACAACTTGGATGATTTCATACCAAATTCTTTAAAGCATTAGAATGATTATAATTCATCCATTGTTTTAGAATTGTTTGCATGACAGATCTATGTCTTAAGAAATTTAAACAGGAATAACTGGCCCCGGGGAAGGATTGCAGAGTGTATTATTGATGTAAAAAATATGTTTTGTATAGTGGGATCTCCCTTGACCAGTGGTGTTCAAACTTTCATGTTTTGTCTCATTTTTGTTTTTTTGCCTGGGATGGTATATTAGTACTTATGGCCAGACACATGTATATTTTTATTGTATTTTATTAACAAATTAAAAACGAATTGTTTTTATTCGCTGTTGCTGTCACATGATTTTAACCTGTTTAATCAGTACAGGTAGTCTACGGGTTACATACCAGATAGGGGCAGTAGGTTTGTTCTTAAGTTGAATTTGTATGTAAGTGGGAACAGGTACATTATTTTAATAAATGCAATTAGGACAGTTGTTTGTCTCAACAAAATATTAGGAAGTGTGGTGTCAGTTACTGTATAAAATCCTCACTGTGAGTAAATTACAAACAAAGCAAAAAAAAAATCTTTATAAGCCTAGACATTCATTAACTTCTGGAGCAAGCTCTGATTTGATATGCAAAAAGAAACAATTGCAGAGCTTTTCTTGGTCATTAAAGAGTTACAAGAGGCTGCAGAAAGAGCTCCCCCCCAAGATCACCCACAACCTCAGCTGTGTTTAGCAAAAGATTTCTTCTGCAAGTCATGCAAACCGCCCCCCCCCCAAGTCTCCGTTCTGCAATCAGCAAGCAGGGAAGCCCTGTTCGTATCTAGGAGGCGTCCGTATGTTGGATGTTCTTAACCGGGGGACTCCCTGTACTCCCTGTACTACCTAGTTTTTGTGACTTCTAGCAGTGCCAGAAAGAGTTGTTTTTTGTGAAAATATTAAGTAGTAGGGGAAATGGGAAACTCAGGTATTTTGGCTGTAGTAGTTTCCATTTTTGTATTATTAAGTAGTAACCAGTACATTTTTTATTATGATGTATTATATTATTTTATTGGTAATTTTATTAAATATTTATACAATATTGAAACTTTTGTTTCCACTTAAATCTATTGAATTCATCATTTGGTGCCACTATTGTCCTGTAATTTACAATAACATTAAAGAACATAAAATATTTTTCCAAGGTTCATTGAAAAAGAATATATTCCAATCCAATACATAACTATGGATTTAATGTTCAACTCCAAAAAAATATTGAACACTTTTCAGCACTTTGATATTAGGTATGCTGTGCACAATGATGTAAAGTCGGGAATAAATCAATTCTCAGTCAATGTCTTGAGGAGAAATCAGGCATGCAGCATCTAATCATTGATTTGAACATAAATGCGTCATAACATCGTTTTCTAGTATTCAAAGGTCAGAGCAATTACATGCAATATTGTTTTTGTATGGAAGATGAATCATGGTTCTTTTTGAAGACAGTATGCCTGTACTCTTTTTCCCAGCTATTGATAACAGGTAGTGGTTTTCATGGCAAATCTGTTTAACACATAATGATTAGGATATCCACCTTGAATGAATAACTTTTTTTAAGGGACATATTTTTTTCTCATGATTCACAGATAAACTTCGAAACACTTCTATAAACTTATATACTTGGGTTAGAGACAACTACTTTTGATTGGATTATTTTATGTTAGAGTTTTCATTGCAGTTGTTAGGCTGTTACAAAAAATATATAATCTTACTAGGGATGAGCGAGAATGCCTCTGACATTCTCTCAAAAATTTCCTTGAGCAAATTCTATTGAAGTGCAAGTTCCCACGCACCCTAGGTTGATAAGTACAGCCGGGGAGCGTGGGAACCTGTGGTCACAGCTGATTGGAGGCACGCGAGTGACTGCAGGCAAACTCTCAATGTATGCAAATACAATCAATCCCACTTCTCCAAAAACTTAAAAAAAGGAATTGTGAAAAATGTTGTGATTTAGGGAAAATGGCTGGCAGATCCTGGGCGTATGCATTAAACTACTGTCATGTGTTTCTTTTCTTTCTCATTCTCTTTCTGTCACTCGTTCCCTCTTTCTCTATCTAACTGCGGTAGTGAACCACTCATCCTTATTCATTCTCTATGGAGAGGCTACTGGAAGAAGCTATGTGTAGCACCTCCCCCAAAGCAGCGGGTCTTTGGCGTAAGTAACTACACTGCAACCTCACCGTCACTATGAGCATTAGCAACCTTCTTGCCAGGCAGTTCGGAGAGATGGGATGGCACAAGGTAGCCAGCCTAGCAGAGAAAAATTACAAATCCTGCCCTGAAGACTAAGCTAAAAATCATGCAAAAGGCATGTAGTGTATTGCAAAAACTTAACCTACATGGCATACCACCTATTTATTCTGTATCATTATAAGTTCTCAGAATAATACTATTAACCCTAAACATGCATAACATATCTAATATTCTAGATACATTTCTTATTTTCCATTTGGCTAAATAAAATATTGCATTGTACTGCTACTTAAAAGAAAAAACTATGTTATGGTCAATGAGTTGTAGTTAAAAAAAAAGATATGTTTTTTTTGTTCACAAAGCCTACCACATGCAATATGACCCAACCTTTGCCCTTTCTAGGTGTTAGAAACTTACATACAGGATACACAATACACAAGCTGTATCTGCAGGAACTCTGTATCCTCTTTGGCCCACTTACCAGTATTTCCATCTCCAGTCTTTAAAGGAAAGATAATATGAACAATAATGACTAAACTAGTAAAACTGTTTTTGCATTAGTGGAACCTTATGCATTATCACCATGTTTTCAGCTGCATATCTTCCAGTGCCAGCCTGAAATGTAAAGTAATCTATACAGTTGGCTTCTTTAGAATGATGCAATGGGTTAAATGACATCAGCAAATGAATTACTACTGGCTATTATATAAGAGTTATTAAACGTTATTAAGCAACTTTCCAAAAAAACAATACATTATTTTTCAGAGCTGGGTGTGTAAAGCTAGTAGCAGACCTGTGGTTTTAAAAGGGCCACTCAGCCTAGGAAATACTGGGGGCCCAAAATGCGTGATGGTTCACCCTAATACTATTTCACTATGACAGCCTGGCATTACATGACATGGGTTAATAGACGCTAGCCTGGTCCTGACCATTACCCAAATTTCTTATGCAGCTCAAAAGAGTTCTGTACCCCCTTCCATCTAGATAGCATTTCTTTCAGTAGGTGAGTGACAACAAGCTCTGCACTTTTAAAGGGCAGGGACATCGAAATATGTGTTCTTAATACCAAAAAGTAGACTTTCACCCGGTTGGTAGCATTTATCTAGGGGAAGGACCAAAGCAAGAAAATTAGATAAGGGGGGCAGAGAATGCCTTCTACTCATCATGAGATTAGTTGTGTACTAGTTTCCTTTAATTTAAATGATCAATTTAGATAAATACTACCAAATAATATTTTTTTTGGCAGGCAATTAATTTTGAGCTTCATTTGACCTGTAAGCCTCTAATTTCATGTTTTTAGCCCCATGCTTATATATGGTAATGGATGTTTATAATCAAATACCTTTGAGAAAGGATAAAAGTAGATCTAAAAAAAGAGATGAAAACTTTCTTTGTTAATTGGGTAATATTAAATTTTGTAAACAACACAAATTACTTGCAGATTATTGCTACTTTGTGTTTTATTTAAATCTCTTGGCAAATTCCAACATGAGGACAATTAGACAAACTATATACATATACCTAATTAACAGCAAATGTTTAGCTAGAGGTGATTGCTTTTATTGACTGCTAAAATATGTTAACTAATGTTCATCTTTTGATCCTTGCTCTGACAAACATGAAGGAACAGTTAACATTTTTTGGCTAAATCGATGGTCTCTCCAATACCTTTTAAAACACAGGAACTTATCATTAAATGTAACTTATAATTACAGAGCACATAACTTTTGGTTGCCTTGTAAAGTTAAATTCAACATCATAACATGTATTCTACAGTATTTCACAGGGTTGTAAATTCCTTAAAACAAGGCTAATTAGAGTGAAAATGCTTCGAGTCTGCAGCAGAATTGTAGATGGAATCTGTTCATAAAAAATTCCTATCCTGAATACATAAATGCTTGAGTCGTTTTCAGTGATTAAAGAAAAAGAAGATTTGCTATAAGACTGATCTGCTTAAAATGAACATGTATGTAAACCACGGTAATAGGTTGAGTCACATATGCAACATGCACTTTTCTGTTGGCCACTTAAACACATGCATTTTTTGTTTGAATAGTTATTAAAGCCAAATTAGTTTAATATTGGGCTTATAGATGCTTAACCTATGGGTGTTTTTAGTTTAATACATAAGCTTCTTGAATTTTCCTCTTTTATCCTATTTTCTCTCTTTCTCTTTGCTGGTCAGCAAAACTTTTTTCACCCCATATCATAGGAAATGTAACTGTTCCATATGTTAAAGTTGCACAAAGGCAGACTGGATTTTTTTCAAATGTATCATTTCTTTTGGGTTTTTGTGTAAACTATTTTACATATTAGCATCTATACAGGTATATATATTGTGTTGTACTTATGAGTATGTACTTGTAATCCTGGCACCTGATGACCTTGTCTGTTGCTTTCCAAAAAACTGAACTTGATGGAAGTTACAGCTTCAGTTTATATCCATTTAAAGGACCCTTCTGCATAAATATGATTTAGGAGAAACATAAAGAGCACCTGGAGACTACTTAGGCATAAACACGTGTACAACTGGCGGAGCCTTTAGTGATGATAGACTTTATAATACCCAGACTGACTGTGGAGGATAATATTAGATCATTTTTCAATTATTTTGTGCGTGTGGCTAATACCAGTAACTGGCTAAATGTCCAGGGGGCAATATTTAACGGCTGCTGGCTCTGCAACAGCTGCCATATACGCAAGTAGACAAACCCACTTTCCATAGCTGTTATCCCCTACCACTGCTGTCAGTAGCAGGGTGCACCTGGCCATTAATATGTGATCCAGTAAGCATGGGCAGGGGGTGATACATATCTTTTTAAGGACACTGGGTAAATCTAGCAAGCCACAAGGGATACATGTGAATTATGTGGTACCATCAGGATTTTTTGACGGTAACCCACCATGGTCATCTATAAGGTAGTATAGTGTTCTCCTTCTTCCAGGTACACCTCCTCAATATTGTCAACAGCAACATCTTCAGTACCTAGGTAACTTACAAAGCATACAGATCTTCACAAGAGAAAATGTGCTATGGTGTGCTTAAACTACTGTCTAACCAGGCAATCACATCCACAGAGGCTGAGAGCTACTGAAGGCTTTTCAGGCCTTACAGGGCATGCGGCTGACACTACATACTCGCTAGCTAGAAAAAATGGATTAAAATGGGATCAATCACTTTACAGCCCTTTGACTTGGACATTATAGCACATACCTTGCCTGGCCGCCAGCATGAACTGGGTAGTTAGGTAAAGAGAGTGAGCTCTTGTTTTTGAAGGTCTTGCTTAGTTGCTGCTCACTCTAAGAAGGTTTTTCAATTTTGTAGTCACTGCTATAGAAAAAAACATGGGGCTATAAGGGCCATTAGTCCTTTTGAAGGACCTGCACATTGTTTAATGTTATCGATTGTCCATCGGGATGGAGCCTTGTCATAGACCTTTTGTTTTCTATTTCCATTATAAATTTTCAATTGGCTTGACATCTATTCTGTTTGCTGGACTTGTCTTTGGGTTGATAAGCCTTTCCTGAAGAAAAGTTTTAATGCATTAATAATCTGGTAATTTGGAAAAAGGAATAATATAGGTAGATAAAGAAAGGCCTCAAAACTGTCCACCTAGTAAATGAAAAATTCACAACAAATGGACAAAAACTGAAGTTATTTTTCATATATAAACTGTAGGAAATTGACTAAAGAAAATGGTAAATATATATATATATATATATATATATATATATATATATATAAATATATATATATATATATATATATATATATATATATATATATATATATATAAATATATACAGAAAACCCAAATATAAACCATCATTAATGCCTAACACAGAGGCAAAGGCTAAAGAGAAGCAGTAATGGACTGTAGATGACTGGATAAAAGTAATATTCGGTAAAAAATCACAAAATTGCATTGGTGATGATGTTAGAGCCTTTGTTTTCTTCCATTCCAATGAATTATATAAATATGGCTGCCTGAACAAAACAAACATATTTCCACACTAAATAATGATATGGGGTTGTGCATCACATAAAGGGCCAGGGGAGATAGTAATGTTTACCTCTACAGTAAAAGCATGGATGTATATTACCATTTTTAACATTTTTTTTATCAATTGAAAGTCCATCATTTTTTCCCTACTTCACAAAACATGGACTCCAATTCACCTTATCACATCCACATAGGGATTGTAATTAGAAATACTCAGCTTACATCATTGTTTTTTGTAGTAAATGCTCTTCGACCATGGTGTATTTTATAGCTGGGAGTTCTGTGCAGGCGAATATCTGAACTGCAAAGCATAACCTATTAACTGTACACACAGTAGAAGAAATGACTGTCAATGACTCCCCGAACTATGCCAATATGACTGACCATGAAAAACAGAGTATGACAGCACAAAAGTGAATTCATCCCATGGTTGCAATTTAGTATTACATACATTATCTCAGGGTTTTCACACAGAGCATCCTCTTGAGTTTTTACTTACTGAGGTTGAGACAATCCCTTACAATGGGAAGTTATTAGAAGGAATATCATTTGGCAGAAACTGCACTGTCACTTCAAGAAATCATAACTCAGAGTGGCCAAGCAGAGCAAACCTCAGTAGAATTGTTATCGTAAATTGCAGCACTGACCAGGGCGTGATCTCCAGGGGCACCGTAGCAATAAATAAGAAAGCAATATCCATTTTCCTGACCTTTCTGTGCATGAGAGAAGCAATGTCTCTCTAGCTTACTACCCTTTTCAATGTTTTCCTTTTCACAGAACATTGGGATGCACTTTATGGTTTGTTCTACAAGCCAGGGAGCAATGTGAACAATACAGTAAGCCATAACAAAATATTAGAAATATCTTTCACTGATGTGGCTATAGTTAACTTTTGTTGGTAACTTCGTAACTACAATTACACTGCACTGCCAATGCCATGCATGGCAATACCTAAAACAGAGATAGTATTGGTAAAACCACCAATAAATTGCAGTATATTTAGACCAACCAATGATACTGCATTTTAAACCCTTCCTCCAGAGATAGGAGAACAGTGCTATGTCCCTGTCTCCCCCATTTTTTTTTTTATATGGGCTATTTATAAAAACTATAGGCGGACACTATAAGACAGAAAAGGTCCGCAACAGGCCACAGGGGATTGGTCACACTGAGTTGCAACAATGGATGACAAAAAGGTGAAAAATATTTTATGAAATAAAAATGGCAATTGGCATGAAATGTTTTAGCAAGCTGAATGTCATTCAGTTAGAATTTACATGTACTTGGCTTTTATTGATGTATAATGTTAGTTGCCTGTGTGACAGAGTGTCACTAAGAACGTCAGGGAAAGGGTTTAAAAGGCTCCAGGGAATAGAGAGTAGATGGGTCTGTGTAAGTTTCTAGGAGTGAGTTTCTGGCCAAGGGAGTGAAAGGGTGGGTTCCTTGGGCCAACCCAATCCTGACTGGGTAATATGCACCTGCACTCAGGTGCAAGGAGAGGAGGAAGTAATCAGCCAGAGGCATCCGGGCTGAGAGTGAGCAGTCAAAGGCTGGGAGAGAGCCAGAGGGATCCAGGCTGAGAGAGAGCCAGAGGAATCCAGGCTGATAAAGAGCCAGAGGAATCCAGGCTGAAAGAGTGGTCAGCAAGAGGATCAGCACTGTGTTGCAAGCTGGAGGGTGCTTAGGAGGCAGCTCATTTAGTTCCCAGAGCTGTGGGGAGATAGAGCTCGGCCTTGCACCAACGACGATTACATGAGTGGAACAAGCTTGTTTTGTGATCTACAGACTTCCTTGTATTGGTTTTGCTTAAACTGCTTTACTGTTAGTCAGAGAGGGACCATCTCAGTAATGGTATGTAGTTGCTCAGCCAAGTCATTTCTTTTGTTTGATAAAGTGCTAATAAATAGACAGGCAGGAACCTGTTTTTCAACTGCAACTTTAAAGTCTGCTGTCTGATTCACTGCTGTCTTCTGACCCCGTTGCTACGGGCGATTTCACACCTGTCTTTTATGCCAATCTTTTCAATCTTTTCCCAGTTCATCTTCGAGTTAAGAGCAATAATATGTGATATTAGACTGAAGTCAAAGCTTCTGAATTTGACACGGGTAGCAAAGGGTGTTTACCTTCTTTTCTGCTATAACCTGGCCATTTACCCACATTCATTATTATTATGAATATACAGTCTTTTTATAGCACCAACAAATTACACAGCGCTGTACAAAATCCATAGTTATGTCACTAGCTGTCCTTCAAAGGACCAGTCAGTTTTTGGGGGAAGCCAATTACCCTAACTGCATGTTTTTGGAACATGGGAATACCCAAAGGAAACCCACGAAAACATGGGGAGAATCTGCAAGCTCCATGCAGATAATGCCCTGGCCGAGATTCAAACCTGGGACCCAACGCTGCAAAGGCTGTAGTGCTAAACACTGAGCCACAGTGCTGCCTATTCCCACCTTAATATACAAACACCACACCAAGTTATTGATATAATGCCTATAACAGCAATTGTATTAACATTAAACACGTTTACAATAAAACAGTACATACAACAATAAAATTCAATACATCAAAATGCAATCTAAGCAATAATTTAAATTATTTAATACATGTTCTTCTGTGGCAGTAGTATAACTTCACAGTTATCCTAAAAGGCATCCCACAGGGCATCCACTTAACTTCCACACCTGAAATAGGTCCCCCACCATTGCCAACACTACAAGAAATGACTCCCCTTGAGGACTCCAAACCACTCCATAACAAACCAAAACAAAACTAAAATAACAGGTTGATTGGAAGGAAAGTTCACTCCCTGCAGCTACCAAAAACTGACCTCATATACCATCCTCCCCATTTTTAACCTCCCTCCACCCATCCTGCACCTATTACCCACACTGAATATTTTCTTGAACTCCTGCTCCAAACTTTAACATTTTCCGGCCTGCTCCTTCTTTCGTCTAGTCATGACGGCCTTTCTCCTAATTCTTGTTTTGTCTCAGCTCTAGGCCTTACTGTATATTTGTCCTACGGAAGCAACTCAGAGAGCATGACAATTGGGCAACTAGCATTTCAGAATGGGTCAACAATTGTCAAGTCTGTATTTTTTAATGTATTGCTATTGTTAACAATGTAGTACAAACAGTAATGATGTGCAGTAACCCATTGAAGACAATCCAATTTACCTTTCAGCAGCCACAACAATGAAATAATATTGCTGATTGATTGGCCCCGAGTTAGTTCACTTTGCACAGTGCTCTTCCCTTTATTAAATAAAGGATGCTGATTTTGGCTGAATAGTCCTGCTCACGCAGCTACTGAATGTAATCTTAGCTACGAAGAAAAAAATACTTGAAAGCGATTTTGTTCGGTACTCGCTGTCCTCCCTCCATGGTCCACTGCCTAAATGATAATCTATCTCATTTTTGTAAATATAATGCCTGTAGAAAAAACACTGAGAAGACTGAGGCAAAGGAGGCTATTTTCAATTGGCAATGCCACTGAAGTAAATACACGTACAGTGTTCTTTTCCAGAAGCAATGCCAACAAGCTTGTTTTATAGTTTGCATCCTATGATTGTGCACAAAGCAGCGGCTAAGTGTTTTTTTTATAATTATGAGAACACAGGCTGTGAATCTCTGACAATTAATAAAGTTTAAAACCCAACATAAAAGATCTTTTCCTCTTCTGTAAGTCTCTTATGGTAGTTTATTTTGGCTAACAGCTAAGTACATGTTCTTTGATAATGGAATTTTGTGCAGGCCATGAATGTCTCTACCCATGCCGATGATAAGTGTGCCCCAAGGATTACTGCAGTACTGAGAAAAAAGAATGTACACAGATAAACAAAACAAAATGGCAACTCAAACCTACAGAGTAAAGATGCTTATGGGTACAAAAAGGCTTTTTATCTGTGAAAATACTGCTAGTATTATGTTTTCTATTTTTCTTCTTGTTTTCAATAATATAAATTAATGAAAGTATGTCTGTTCATTTATTAGGGTTGAAGTACTCGTGGTATAAAAACCATGGCATTCGAAGTGGGCCAATATTGAGTATGTATCTGCATGGAGAACGGTGTTGAGATCTGCCCAGCAAAGTTAAAACTTCAGATAATGTACCACACATAGCTTTGGGAAGATTGCCCAATGAAATTGTTGATTTATTTTTAGATTTTGATCTTATCTATAAAATAGGGTGTGATAAACTTGCACAAAAAACTGAAAAGGAAAATGTTTTTTAAATCGATGAACAAAAATATCAATAGATAAAATATTGTATTATGAAAAACGTAGCTGCTTCAAAAGCTGGTATTTCCCTCTTTAGCAGAACTTACTTTTTGTAGGTTTAAATAATTCACCACCAGACATAAGTAAACCAAAACATTTTGTACCTCTCATTCATGCAAAATCATTTGCAAAATATTTGTGAGCTTCTTCTGTATGAACTGACTTTTTAAATCTCTCTACAATATTTCAATAGGATTTAAATCAGGACTTTGACTAGGATAGTCCATAAACTTCCATTGGGGCTTTCATTAGGCCAGTTAATAAATTGCCATTTGTTCATTTTCAGACACACTTAATGGATTTGCTGTTGTGCTCAAATTTGATATCATATTGAAAGACTGATTTATGCTTCAACAAAGTTCAGTTTTTATTTATTTATATATACCGTATTTTCCGGCGTATAAGACGACTTTTTAACCCCGAAAAATCTGTGCCAAAGTCGGGGGTCGTCTTAT
>NC_092867.1:38543476-38547034 GCF_032062135.1 Pyxicephalus adspersus | reverse complement strand
TTTTTTAAATGTATGTTTCTAAATTAGTACAGTCTGGTAACATAGATTTTGACCAGAAATGATTGGTCTTATCTAGCAAGGACATTTTACCCTGCATTTATTTTATTAGCCTATTAAATATTTGCTTTTTACTTTTCCAATGCAAAAGAAAACCGTAATGTTTACTCAATCATAGTAAAAATCAGTGCTTTTTATATTTTACAGTATTATTTATATTATTTAAGCCAAACACAGATAATAAAAATTAACATTGTTTTACAGAGACGGTAAATGTATATACATACAGAGATATGTATACTGTAGATATTCTGTGTGTTATATTCAAGGGATTACTTTATTTCATATGCCATAAATGGTTCTTTTGTACAGAATGCCAGATTGGTACTGTAAAATAGCCATGGGATGCTAAATATTCCAGATAACGTAATATTAGGTTTTAATCAGAACTTATTAAACAATGTAATAAAACTGCAAAGCTAAGTAAGAAATGTACCATTTTGTAATGAGAACCCTGCACGCCAAACTTTGAAGTTTATGTAACTTACATCAAATACAGGAGGGTTCACTTAAGTTAAAATTACGCTCTATAGCCAGGTTTCCAGTGCAAATTTGCTCGTAGACAAGTAAAGTTTTTGCATTAATTTTAACTAGGCATGAGCAAGCGAGATTTGTAAGTTCGATCTCGACAAACATTTAAGTGAGAACAGCCTTGTGATTCGCCATGAGGTCGTGTTCTCACCGAACAAATGAGGGAAAAAGCAGGGGGAGGGAACTGCGACTATTTCCGGCGGAAATGGCGCTGCTGGGAGCAAGTCATTTGCTCCCAGGATGCACAGCAAGGCTCAGCAGCCCAATCAGGAGAGATCTGAGCAGAGGCATATATACAGGGAATGAAGGAGGGGTTATTCACTCCATCCTGTGTTCTGGGTGAAGGATAGAAGCAGGGAGAGACGTGGATTGTGACAGGGACAGGTTAGGAGCCTTCTGTAAATCTGTATATATACAGATACTGCAGTTTTTGATGGTAACTGGTCCTATTTAGCAAAGAAGACCATTTGCTGCAGAAAAATTTATTACCAGATATTTCAGTCTGATACCTCTTGCTATTTTCCAAAAAAAGGCATTTTGCTAAAGGAAACATTTCTGTCCTACTTTACAAAAAAAGACAGTTTGGTACTGAAAAATTTCTGTCCCACTCTAAAAAAATACAGATACAGATACAGAATACAGAAATACAGATATTTAATTGTTTGATACCTCTTGCTATTTACCAAAGAAGACCGATTGGTACAGGTGCATTTTTGCCTGACTAAAAAAACCTACCGCATCTGGCAGGGGGCATACTCCCTGGGAATCTGCCACTGTAGGACAGCAGCTGTAGCAATCTGTTGGAGGCAGTAGCACAAGTGGTCAAACAGGTCTGAGATGTGTGTTGACCACCAGTATGCTGGTAGATGTATTGAGAGAGCGGAATACAGTCATACAGCCACGTCATGTGAAGAGTATTGTGGACTGGGTCTCAGAGGCCTCAAGTGCAACAGGCTCTTCTTCTGCAGCAGGCTCTTTTTATTCAGCAGCAACCAGCACAGCCGTGACAGGAGCAAAGACAGGAGTTAGTCTGGCTAATGCGCTTGTACCTTCCAATGACTCTCCCTTGTTGTTTGACGAACAGCCTAAGGATCTGTCAGTGAGAATTTCAGAGCAGGAGGCAGACTTTGAGACCCTTGGAGAAGGTGGTCAGCACTTGCTCGGCGAGGATTCTGGATCAGTGGCTGCATTTGTAGAGGTTGTCTTAGATGAAAATGAGGATGATGATGACCGTGATGTCACCTGGGAACCAGCAGTGCGTGTAAGGGCTAGCAGCACTTCCAAAACAGAGAAAAGGCAGCAGAGTGTGGTCCTTTTTCATGCTAAAAAATGATCATGGGTGCGTAGGAATCTGCATCCTGTGCCAAAGGCAGATCCGCAGAGGACATGCCGGATCACACTTGGGTACAACATTTCTGCTTTCCCACATGCACAAGAACCAGAAACCAAAGTGGGAGCAGTACTTGCGTTCCCTTGAAGGAGGTGCAACCACGTCATCGCCTCTTCTTCCACCTCCATTGACTCCTTCTCCACCTCCAACTGTCATTGCTAACACGTCTCAGGAGGTTGGTGCCAGCCAGACTTCTAGCAGTGATGAAGTATCAGCTTCTGGACGAGGGTTTCGTGGCGTCAGACGCCGCATGATGGGTACTCCAGTGACCCCTTAACTCCTAGCTCCCAGTCCCTTCAGCCCAAGCTACCGGAGTTCTGCGCAAGGCATCAGGCTATGGGCCCAACCAACAAGAGTAATTGAGCTCAATTCACGTCCAGACAAACTATTGGTCAGCATTGTGGACTCTGCTCCCTTCCGTGACCTGATGGCCTGTGCCGAGCGGTGGTGGAGTATACTAAGCAGTCATTACTTCTCCCGCACAGCTGTACCCAGTTTACATGCACATGTAAGGGGTAACCTCTCCCGGGCATTGGCATTCTCATAGTCAAGCCAAATCCACGTCACCAAGGACAGCTGGACAACCAGCAGAGGACACTGTGGTTAAGCGGGCATGCCACTATGACTCCCTCAAGCACACGTGTTGCCAGGCACTGCTGAAACTGGTGTCCTTGGGGAAGAAAAGTCACACCACCAGAGAACTCTTGTCCGTTTTGCACAGGGAGGTTGAGGCTTGGCTGACGCACTCCTGGCTCACAAAAGGCAAGGTAGTGTGCGTCAACGGGGACAACCTTGTGGCCGCGCTGCACATGGGCCGCATAACATGTGCCCTGCTTTGCGCTCGTACTGAACCTAGTGGTGTAGAAGTTCCTCCGCACATACCCAGAACTGCAGAACTTACTGATAAAGGCTCGCTCAACCTGCAGCCATGTACGTCGATCCCCTACTGCCGCTGCGGCAAGATTCAGTGCCAACAGAGACTGACACCGCAGTCTCATTTGTGACACTGTAACTAGATAGAACTCCACCCTGCACATGCTCCAGCATCAGTGTGAGCAAAAGCTAGCCATTAGCCATTACTTGGTCAGCGTGGTGCATGGAGGCAGAGGGGCCCATGGTACAGCCAAACAACTAACCTATTTTACCACTGACCAGTGGATGCAGATGGAGACGTTGTGCAAGGTACTGGCCCCCTTTGAGCAGGCCACCAAGTTGTGAGTCGGTAGCGGTCATACCCATAATCTTTGAGCTTGATAATACCCTGTGTGGCCTGATGGAATGAGGCGATGAAAGAGGAAGAGAAGAAATGATGGAGGAGGATGGGGATGACATTACACTCCATAGCGCACAGCCAGCATCAGCAAGAAGGGACACTGGCCTGCATTAGGAGTTTCAACAAGAGGAGGAGAAGGGAGATGATGATGATGATGAGGGAGACCATGTTGGGGCTGCTTGACAGGACCCGTCCAACCCGCATTCGTGCTGTCACGCCCCAGGCATTGTGCGGGTAATTGAACAGCAGCTGCAGCTTGAAAAGGAGGAGGTGGGTGATGAGGAGGAAGATGTTTGGTGCCTCCTGA
>NC_092867.1:38541443-38542789 GCF_032062135.1 Pyxicephalus adspersus | reverse complement strand
CAATCGTCTTACCTTTTTGAAATGAACGAAGGGTGGGTTACTAACAACTATCATATGCCAACTGCAGATGTCACTGATTGACTGACACAAGGACTCACTGGCCAACCAAGATGCCTCTGTGAACCCACACTGCTCCTGTGCTGAGTCTGTGGCTGTTTATCACCAACACCCTGTCAGCTGAGCCTGCCTTGGTTGAATTTTCTTCTAGTTATCGCAACATCCAGGGGTGGCATTCATTGTGTCATGACTGCCATTGTGCCAGCTAGCAATATACTTTACATTTCTGCTGCTTCCGGGAGGCCAACAAACTGCAGATGAAAACCCCCAGTACTGCCACACTGATAGGTACCATTGCCTTAGCCTAATTTTTCAGCAAATTTTTGTAAGATTGAGGGTTGGCATTCATGTCATCCACTTCATGATGCAAACTGGCAATATCTGCCTTCTACCTTCCTACCACTTCCAGCACCACAGTGCTGGCGCACAAAAACTTTGTGGCCCTTTCTGGCCCTTCACAAATTTCAGATATTGGTATTACACACTTCTTGGTGGCATTGATGATGGACTACACCCAGCTCTAGATGCCAGTTACCAATGCTGTCCACACTCCGTCTCAGGGTCCGCCACCTCCTCCTGCTGCTTTTGCTGCCACCTGTCAGTACTCCAGTCACTTAAATTGTATTACACACTTCTGGGTGGGTGGCATTGATAATGCACTACACCCAGCTCTAGATGTCAGTTACCAATGCGGTCCACAGTCTTTCTCAGGGCCCACCGCCTCCTCCTCCTGCTGTTGCTGCCTCCTATCAGTACTCCATTCAGTTAAATTGTATTACAAACTTCTAGCTGGGTGGCATTGACGATGCACTACACCCAGCTCTAGATGCCAGTTACCAATGCGGTCCACGCTCCGTCTCAGGGCCCACCGCCTCCTCCTGCTGCTGTTGCTGCCGCCTATCAGTACTCCATTCACTTAAACTGTATTACACACTTCGGGGTGGCATTGACGATGCACTACACCCAGCTCTAGATGTCTGTTACCAATGCGGTCCACGCTCTTTCTCAGGCCCACTGCTTCTTCCTTAGTCAGTTCTCCACTTACTTAAATTGTACATTTCTAGTGGCATTGATGATGCACTACACCCAGCTCTAGATGCCAGTTACCAATGTGGTCCACGCTCCTTCTCAGGGCCCACTGCCTCTTCCTCCTGCTGTTGCTGCCGCCTGTTAAATTTGTCAGCAGTCAGCACATTTAGTGAAAGTTATATTGTGTGTATTACACATTTAGGTGCTGTTCACTGACTGCACATGCACTGAAGGTACAATTGTGGTTGCTGCTACTTGTA
>NC_092867.1:38502896-38540693 GCF_032062135.1 Pyxicephalus adspersus | reverse complement strand
ATGAGCTCCTTTGAGGGACAGTTAGTGACATGACTATCAACTTTGTACAGTGCTGCCTAATATGATGTTGCTATATAAATACTGTATAATAATAATAACATTCCTTTACAGTAGATGTTCAATGGGGAAGAAAACCACTAGTCTCCATGGAAAACAAGTACACATCACCCACCCGTGTATCAAAAACTTTATTCAAAAACACAATATATTGGTGGGACAAAATATCTCTAAGCCAACCACAGTCGTGGGTGCCTTTAGGATGCCTTCGTCTTCAAAAGTTCTGGGTGGGTGGCATTGACGATGCACTACACCCAGCTCTAGATGTCAGTTACTAATGCGGTCCATGCTCTGTCCCAAGGCCTACCACCTCCTGCTGCTGCCGGCTATCTCTATTCACAAAAATTACTCCATTCACAAAAATTTTTTTACACACTTCTGGGTGGCATTGACAATGCACTACACAGATCTCCATGACACTTACAAATGTGCTCTCCCTGGTGATAGCTGACCAGAGGCTCCACACTGCTACTGCTCTCGCTGATCCACGCTCCGTCTCTGGTCCTCCATCCTTTGCTTAATGTCACCGCACTACTTCTCCACAACTTTATGGGTGGCATTCCAAGCACGTCATCCAGGTCATGATGCCAGCTAGCAATGCCGTCTGCTGCTGTTTTGATGGCAGAGACTGCTGCTAGTTGGTTGAGTTCACACGTAGCGCCACCCTTTCTCATTGTCCTAATGTTTATGCTGCCTTCTGTACGCTGTCCATCATGCAAGAATCCTATTTGCCAGCTGTCACTTTGCCTGCCATTTTCTGGAAAACCACAACATCTTTTGGAAATTTTGTATTTTCCCTTGTTTCAACTGTTCTCCTACACATACATACCAAATTTGGTGGTTACATGTATAGGGGCTTTGCTTTTAATGTTTAATGTTTTAATGTTTTCGCAAGACTTTCAGAGGCCTTCTTACTCATCCCTAATTTTTACCAACATTTTTGGATATACTAAATGCAAACTGAGGTCTCCTTTACCACATTTTGCAAGATTTGATTCTTCAGGAAAGACAAATAATGAAAGTAGTATGTCCTAGTTAGTTAAATGATAGTTTGATTGAAATATTAATTTAATTATAATTGTTTTGATCATGCTTATTGACTCATTGCATCTGAATCTAAATTGAGGCCTTTATCACAAGCATAGGCTAACATGGTGGGATCCAGTATACAACACAGTTACAGTGTGCTGAAAATTGCTATACATTAGAATGGAAGTTGGCTCAAAGCTAAAAATTCTGCTTGATGTTGGGCATTTAACCAATAGTTCCACCACTGGTTTTTACTTATGAGTTCTGTGTTTATTCAACAAAACCGGATAAGGAAGATACGTGCTATCACCTCTATTATGTTCATTTTTTTCCATTTTTTAACAAATCATATTTTATTAATGGCCAGATTTGCTTAAACAAGCCACTAATTACTTCTAATTTGTTTGAAATAATTTGTCAGGCTCATCACAGAAACTGACTTAATTTTCAGCAGTAGGAAGACATGGAACAGACAGTTATGATTGTTAATAAAATTGCAGATAATGATACTTTGCACTGGAAATAGCATATTTCTAGCATTAATAGACCCAGTTGGTATGCAGTTTGAACAGACTGTGCTGTCTACAAAACATTTATTTGATTGCAGTCAAGATTGCCATATTTTTTGCCATCCAAGTTTAGCAGAAATTTTGTGTTCATGTTAATAATACCAGTTTAAGAGCACAAATAATGAGTTAAAAAAGCAATCATCCAAGTCATATAATAAAGCAGTGTTTAAAAAAAGTTTGTATATTGAATTCAATCAATCGAGAAAATAAATATATGTAATATTATTTACACATTATTTATATAAAATATATAAATAAATATATACAAATTGTCACGCACAGAGAGACAGGACTAATAGGGGGCACGTGAAGGTGGTGTAAGCCCTGAGAAGGGCCAAGGCGCAGAGTCTAAGCCGTAACCAGGTTTTCTCCAGAGCCTCTGATGGTGAGGATGTTGAACTGCTGGTTACGGCCAGGTTGCGGTCCTTGGCACACCAAGGTGAGCAACCATGGTACAAAATCACAAGACAAAAGGATAGTAAAGAAAAGCCGGGATCGAGACAGATCCGCAACCACCAAAATAACTGGTCAGCCATCAGAAGGAGGAAGATTCGTCATAAAATCCATTGATAAATGACTCCAAGGTCCGTTAGGAATAGGCAGATGGCAGACTTTGTTTGGGCACAGACAGCAAGGCTTTGACATAGTCTGTCACATCCTTGTGAAGATTGGGCCACCAGTACTGGCGGGAGAGGAATGTAAAGGTTCTGTGTACGCTTGGGTGGCCAGAGAACTTGGAGTCATGTGCCCAACGTACATTTTTGGTACGGAGTCAGAGAGGCACCAGAGTATTACCAAGGGGAATAGCAGATTCCTGGATAGAGGTCAAGGCAAGGATACAGGCCGGTGGGTTAATGAACTCGGGTTCAGAAATGGTTTCAGAATCCTGTGGATCGAAGGAGCAGAAGAGTGCATCAGCTTGGGAATAAAAAGAACCAGGTTTAAAGGTGATAACAAAATCAAAACGGGAGAAAAACAACAACCAACAAACCTGCCAGGGGTTGAGGCGATGAGCAGACTGTAAGTATTGGAGATTTTTGTGGTCTGTGAAGATAGTGACCTTGTGAGGAGAACCCGCTAAGAGATAGCACTGTTCCTCCAGGGCTAGCTTGATGACAAGGAGCTCCCTGTCTTTTTTTCAGCTGGGAAGAATTTCCTCGGAAAAACGCACATAGGAGTCTGGTAGAGAACAGCCCCAACTCCAACCAATGAGGCATCAAGCTCCACAGAGAAGGGTTTGGAAACATCTGGCCTAACCAGGGCCGGGCCCCAAAGAAAGGCCGCTTTAAGGCATGAAAGGCCTAAACAACCTCAGAAGGCTGCATTTATTGAGAACACTGTGCGATCCCCAGGGCACTAGAGGTTTATTAACCTCTAGTGCCGGGAATCTTCTCGATGAATGCAGCTGTGCAATCCCCGGCACTGGAGGTTATTTAACCTCTAGGGCCCCGGGGATCGCAAACAGGAGGATTCCCAAGGAATCATGTGAATCCCCCGTTTTTCTAAAATGTAAAAATAAAGTGGCGATCTCACTGCTCATGCATGAGATCAGCATTTTTTTTTAAATCACGAGAAAACCCCTTCCCTTAACAATGAAAGAATAACATCTAGGTTTTCTAAGAACAACGGGGTAGTAGCTCAGTGCCACATCTGTGCAGATATATTTGTACATTGGTAAGTCCGGCAGTTTTGCTTAACAAAATTGTTCTTATTATTTTTATTGCAACAATATGAACTGCAACAACCATCAACATAGACTGCATTCTATCATTGATCATAATATTAATGGTATCCAAACTTTTGAACAGGGGCCATCTCATTACTTTCCTTATTGCCATATGACTTTTAGTTTAATTTTTGATCCCATTACAAGTAAATAAAATTTGTTTTGTCTGATCACTCTCACTCATGTTTTCTTTGAAGAATAGTGCATATCTTACAAATTCAGCCAGTGTGTGTGTGTATGTGTAAATATATATATATATATATATATAGCCATGGTTGGCAATGCTATTATTTCTGTGTGCTTTATACTAAAATAAAACGGCAGCATTCAGATATTAATTTTTTTCTCTAAAATTGTATTTTAGTTTTGACAGTTTTTTGATGCACAATGTACAGATATTTCAGCTGGGTTAAAATTAGGTTATATTGTTTGTCATTATTACTCCTAAAAGTATTTTATTATTTAAGCTGCAGGATTTTATGAAACCATAAAGAAGTGGCTTACTTACCTGCTGTTATATTAGTGTTTTGCCTACACAAACCCCTGTGTATACT
Organism: Pyxicephalus adspersus; assembly: GCF_032062135.1. Taxonomy (NCBI): domain Eukaryota; kingdom Metazoa; phylum Chordata; class Amphibia; order Anura; family Pyxicephalidae; genus Pyxicephalus; species Pyxicephalus adspersus. The sequence goes on along the minus strand of NC_092867.1, from coordinate 38,536,758 downwards.
ATAACTGATATACTTTTATAAATTAAACGCTTAATCCTATATGGCTGGTGCAGAAGATAATTCCCACTTTGCTATAACTCTGCCCTGCTCGCTTGAATTTATTTTAACATTCTTGCCTCATTCTCTCATATTTTCTGAAAACTTTTACAGATATAATTTGTAAGTTTGTCAGTCACGATGTTATGCTGGAATAGGACACAGTATGTTTAAATACATGGTGAGTTAACTATTGGTAAATGGAATGCAGTAAAAGATCTTTCTTCTTCAATGTCACAGATACACTATATTCCAGTCCCCAGTAGAATTTGATTGCTGAGGATAAGCCTTTATATCCAACCACATATAGTCACATTTAACTGGGCTTGAAATAGAATTTGAACATGTCTAAATACTATTAGATGTACAATGTCCTAAATGTGTAAATGTGAACCTTCCCAACCATTAGGTTTTTGATCATTGATACTGAGAAAACGGGCAACAGTACAACGGCATATTGATTTTTCCCATGCCCCTCTGGTGTTTACAAAGAAAGCAGCCAAGGACCATATAGTGCAGTTTAAGCCAAAGTGACAAGGCAAGTAGAATATGACCGTAAAGAATAGCCTTTCTCAATGTTTTTAACATGGGGGTACCCTAGAAATAACTTTCAGGTCATCAGGGAAGCCCTGCTACAATCACTATGTCCACAGCTCAGGGTATATTAGGCTGCATACACATGTGCAAAAATTGTTGTTGGAAACGAATGATTAACAACAGATCCCAGCTGATCTTATTGGTCGATGATCGTTCGTAATCTATTGTGTGTATGGTCATTCAGTGATCGTTCATTGTTCTGTGATACACTTTCTCCTGTACATGTCACTTCCTGCATTCAAACGATTGTATCTAGTGTGAACATTAATGGTGGATCATATTTGAACGATCTTATCGTTACAGCATTTAATTATTCCTGTTCAAAATAATCGGGAATAATCGTTCATCATTCGTTTTCAAACAATGATTATTGCACGTGTGTACCTAGCCTTAGTGTGGTGGTCAGTAGAAAGAATGACTCCTACACTGATGGCCAGGAAGTAGAATGTCACCTTTACAGATAGCTAAAAAGATTATTGGAGCCAGTTAAATTGACCTGCCCGACACTGCCCATTGCTAAAGGAACCCTTTAGCACCCTCTGGATGACCACTTGTTGAGAAACATTGCCATAAAGGGCAATAGTGGTCTATTAACTCCCGTTAGAGTTGATTCTGACTTCCCAAACAATGCATTAAATGTATACCCAGTAAGGTAGGCCTTCATAATGGAGCTCTTGGTAGAAAGAATGGAGACTATTGATGTGTGAAGCCAGTTGTAGAGGATTAATGTGCGATTGGGCTGATTGGGAGATAGCCACCTTCGGGACCAGGTCAGTTTGATCAAGTTCTGGGCAAGATGGTGAGGTCAAAGCACTGCAATAAATATCGAAAGAAAGCACTAACCCGAGAGTCACAATTTGCTCATTGCTCAAGGAACCTCTGGCAACCTCTGGAGGAACCCTGGTTGTAAAACACTGGTATAGAAGGAGCTGCACACCAGATCAGCCCTGTGAGAGGTTTAGAATAAGAGGCAAAGCAATGAGTTCGGTGGAACTTTACCAGTCATCACAATAGTGTTTGACAACTGCATGTACCATCAAAATACTTGTAAAATTTAGGGCTATATATATATATATATATATATGAAAATATATATTGTTTAATACAAAATTGAAACCTCTTTTATATAACTTGGAAATACTCACATGGTGTTGGAACACTATACAACTATTTGGTTTTGTTTATTAGGTATATGCAGAATTGCACAAAATAACCCTCCGTTCCACAAAGTAACAGAATATGAAATCATTGCCACTCAAAAGACCTTAAAGGAGCATTGGAAGAGATTGAATTACTAGACCTAAAACTAACAACTAGAAGAATATGCCAAACTGTTACAATTTTTTTTATACCCAGAAATATGTAATGGAAGTCAGCAACATGAATTGTGGTAACCTTTGCAAAACCTTTAGATATGCCGGCTAAGCAGCAATCTGATCCTGGCAGTATAAAGGCCAGGCAGCAAGCATTTTAATAAAATAGGTCATCAATGGTAGCCTCTATTAATTTCGCATGACAGATTTTCTTTTCAGAAGTGTCCATATGCATTAAATATTAAGCTCTATTTATTACAGGTAATAATTTCTAGTTAAAAAATCAAGTTTAGAGAATATGCTTAGTGGGAAAAAAATTACAAATACTGTAAGCCTGAGGACATGGAGTATGAAAAAGGAAATATCAGATATCTTGCTAACTGTTAGTTAGCTATCTGGCTAACTATAATGAAGGGTGAGCTTCTATCAGCCTCCAGTTCGCTACGCTCTCTTAGAGATAATTAAGTAATAACATCTTCAGAGGCAGGTAATGTCATCATAGTCTTTTGGGAAAATTAACACCAAAGGCAAAGACAAGGGTGGTTAATGGACCTATTAGATTCAATATGATCGGTCTTCTAATGGCAGAAAAGTCATGGGACATCAACAATACAGCTCTATTAGAGGTTATTTTTTTTTTCCTTAAAATCCTAGCAATCGTTCAGCTGATGTATTTCAATTTAAAAAGCAGCAACAAATGAAAGGTGCTGCAGATGGCATCAAATGTAAGAGATATCTCACTTTGTGTTTTCTCAGTCTCATTTCCTGTGCTGGCAATGTGTTAATATCAAGCGCTGCATTCAGTTTCATTCTAAGAATCTATTAACTAGGCAAGACCATTATGAAAAGAATATCCAGTGGAAGACGTAAAGAGAAGGGCAGTATGATTGCTTCCTCATGTAGCACAAAGTAACTAACATTGCTTGTGACATTCGGATGAATCTTAGTTCTGCTGAGAAATGTCAGTGATTCTGTGAATATCACCCTAATCACACTTCGCTTTCCTAGATAATTTATCACACAGGCTCACTGTGACAAAGATGATCCCTCTACAGACATCTCAAGGAGGAGGAGGAGAGGGACAAGTTATTCAGGGCAAGGATACAATTGATGATTCGCCATAGTGCCAGCTCTGCGATTTCCTCACCTGAATAAAGGTCCCTGTGCTTTACGTATTGTTAAACCTTCAGGTGCAGCCTGCTTGTTAACCCTGACGGGGGACTGCACAATAGTACAGGAGAAACAAAAGTATTGTAATACCAAAACATGTTTACTACCTTCTAATGTAGGGTATTCATATCTTTAAAAATATTAAAAAGACACATCTGATCAATTTGTATATACTAACATACATTTTTAAAGAAGTGTTCTCCACTTCCAAAAATGTAAACCCTTATCACTTTTGTTTCTAACCCTCGCTTTATCTAAGGTTTATAAAGAATACCTGGCTTCCACATATCTATCGAGAAAATCCGGCTATTTTTACAATACCAAGGCAGATAAAAAGACACAAAACTGTTCTGTATTCTGCAATAATAAATGTAATTTTATTGCAAGCTGTGTAAGTACTTTGATTCGGTAACAGCTTCTTAATATCCATTGTGAAACAGAGCTCAAAAAAGTGAAAGCTACCCTACCTTCCTTTATGGAGGACCTATATAAAGGTATTCAAGATGTTGAATAATGGAATAGCTTTACATAGAACAATACAGAAAAATCTGAATGCACTTGGGAGGACTGGGATACTTACTACTCACGTGTTCCAGGGCAATAACCCTGTACCAAACATAGGGCTCCTGGTCACCTGTAATCCCCTGCGCCACCTCTACCCCCTTTCTTCCCTTGTGGTACTTTACAATAAACTCTTTGGTTTTCCTGGCCCTCTTTCTGGTCCTGGTTTCTATACACAGCCATAATCTCAGGAATTTTGTGAAGCCAAGATTCCTGCAAATATGTTAAATATACCCTGGTACTCACCTCTTCGCATTGTTGCTGTATGTAATAAGAGAAAGGCTGTCTCCTAAACTTTTTGATATTTTATGTCATATCTTTTGCTCCCTGGCTATTATATAAATAAATAAATATATATATATATATATATATATATATATATATACCCTGTATTTAAGTTGTTTTATTTGTTCAATAAAAATATTGCTGATGTGACTGTCCGGTCACAGGCTGGGGAAGGAATTGGACCCGTAAGTGTTCCCTACCTGCATTACAGAAAAATCAGGGCCGGATAGACAGAGATAACAAAATCCTTTGGCAGTTACAACATCTCCATGCTTATATGTATTTCATTCATTCATTTATCTGAATTCCTGAAGTTCAGCTTTAAGCCCTTTTGAAATTTAATGACCTTTCCATTTTAATCTAAAATGATTTCCTAAAATTGGCAAGATGTTTAAATGCCATTTCCTTACAACATAGTTTGCTAAAATCCTTGCAATGAGTAAAGTTCATCCGGATAGGACTGTATGTTTTTCAACAATGAAGTTGCACTTAAAATTCCATCTCTTTCATCAACCATTTGCAATTTAATAAGCTAAATCATCATAAAGTGAGCCTGTTATATCTATCCAAGGATTGGATCTAAATTTACTAGTACAGAGCAGACAACAGCTGGTGCCTACAAGTACCTGTGTTTGACTTCAATTTAGTACCTTTGTGCTTGAATTCTAAACTTTGACTGCATACACAACTTTTTCTTTTTCTAAATGCAGAGTAGGACCTATAGCTTTCCAGAACTAAGACCCTTTACTTGCCATCCAATGGCATTGAGATTTTTGTTGCCCATTGATCAGGCTTTTTTGTGCCCATTCTAAGTACTTCTAACAAATCGATTTAGATATGGTAGCACAGAAAATGTTATTTATTATCATGTTTAAAGTATATGTAAGCCCAATCAACAAAATCTCATACAAGCTTTACCTTGTTAATGTAAATGCAAAAGTTATTTTCAATATTTCATTATTTAATTACTTAATTCTGCAGCTTTTATTAGGATACCTGGACATCCAGACTTATGAGCCCTTGTCCAGGCATGACTGCTAATACTTGCTGTCCTTGTCATCCAAATTATTCATTTGTGTTGTCTTACAGGCTTCTTATGGGGACTACAAATGGCTGTTCCAACATCCACATTACACACATAATGCAGTGTGGTCATTATTAAAAAAAATCCTTCTAAGAAATGCCATGTGGCTTTTATTAGAGGAAATGTAATTGGACAAGTAGTTTATTAAAAAATAAATTATAATTATGGTGTTTTACCAACCTAGGTATAAAGTGGAACTTTGACCATAAAAAACAATAACACTTACCTTTACTGGTGAAAAGCCCTCGATTGCTCTGCAAACTGAGTCCAGTAGGTCCGGCACAATCCCAGCTCATCTCTTCTTTCCAGCATGGAGAGGACAGAGAATGTGGCCATCTTCTTTCTTATTTCTCCTAGTTCTGCTCACATCACCTGATCCCACACTGTACAGGCATGAGATTTGGTGACACATCTTTATGAAAAAGTTTAATATTTTTTTTTATTTTATTACTTTATACTGATCTTAGTACCCATGTATGGGATCAGCACTTTTTTTACCTTCAGGAAAGCTCCCTATGACGCATGCATGATCTCGGGCATGCACAGAAGGAGCAGCCCACAACCTCCTGGAATATGTTGTTCAAGTTTCCCTTAGATAGAAAGGGGAAACTTGTACAACTTATCCCGAGAGGCTGTGGGCTGCTCAAAAAATGTTTTAAAAAACAGGGTGTCCCATTGTCAAAAATGTTGTAAATGTGGGCTCAATAGAAATACTGCCTTGTTGATGGTATTTAAGGAACAGAATTGATAATAATTGCAGATAACTAAAGCAACATCGATCTTCCTTGAACACTCTATATCGTATACAAGTTGAAATTTGCTTAGCTGCCACAGAAGGCTGATAGCAGCACAAATCAGAGAAAAAGACATTTTCAAAGCGTTCAGTTCATTATTCAGATCTAGCTTTGCCGAAGGCTCCAAGGCTTTTTATATGTAAAATACTCTTCTCCTGTTTGCTTTTGGGGCTATTATTAGTGTACTCTTTTAACCTACTCAGCCTAGGAATTCGAGTAACTCCATTTTATATTTGATGTCTGACAACAATGACTTAGGTAAAGGTATTGTGGAAGCTAATAAGCCAACATGTTCATATTTTTTTTTGGTTTCTGTACAAGGTCCCGTAAAATCAGTACACATCACAAGTTTACAAATAACATTTAATGCCCCAATGACCATTTCTCTAAAAATCTTAGTAACAACAAACCCATGTTAGGACAGTATTTGTATTTACAGTGATACTCCTGTAAAAAAAGTGTGTATGACTCGTAAAGTCTGGCTGAAACATCACTAGATGATGTATATCATTCGTTAACCATGTCATGGTACAGTGAGTTTGTAGACAGTGATTGAGATCATCTTCAGAGATTGTTCAGAGGTCAATGGTTCCTTGAGCTTTGTCTGATTGACATCGGATATGATGGTACCTACATTTGGGAAAATCAGAATGATGACAATGATATTTTGTGGTATTGGTACGGGGGAAATTTACCATTGAAGGGGACACTCTTCCCAGAAACTAGTTTTAGCATTTTCTTTAAGAGCTGCAATTTTTTTCAGGGGTAAAAAGCCAGGCAAATACAATTTAGGAAGTAGATCAGCAATAGCAGCTCATGTATTTATCTCGTGAAAGATTTCCAAAAAATGACATTGACACCGTGCACATGGCTTAAATTATTGAAAGTCATTGCTTATGTGCTGTGGAAAAGCTCTAGACAAAGAGTGGCATATAAATTTTTGATAAAGAAAAATGTTAGCAACAAATGTGAGTCACAGGTTTGGCAGCAGTGCTGTAATATATTAAAGTTTAGTAAGAAATTCTTGTCGTATTATCATTTCCCTCACCACTTCCAGTTGAAGTTCATTTCATAACAAAAATCCTATTTTTGCGACTATGGAAGTTTTTGTGAAAACAAAGCAAACTGTTTTGACTTTAACTTTATGTTATGGGGCTTTGTAAATAATTTGTATAGTCACCAAATAGATGGAAAAGCATTTGCAATGCTCCTGAACATAGTATGCTCATCAAAATTGTTGGGAAGTCAGGAAGGGGTCAACTTGTCACAAACGAAATGTTTAAATAAAGCAATATTATTATTAATATTATTATTATTATTATTATTAAACACGATGTATATAGCGCCAACATATTACGCAGCGATGTACATTAAATAGGGGTTGCAAATGACAGACGAATGCAGACAGTGACACAGAAGTGGACCTTGTATTTGTAAAAAAATGTTTTCTTTAACCAACTTTTCAGACGGACAGTAAATCCCATAAACACAATGTTGTGACCAAAATTGCTGGAGGTCCCAACTAGGCCTGTGGAAAATGCCTCCCAAGTTTGCATAAAATGTTTTCCTGACTATATTTTAACTTTGATTTTGAGGAAAAAAATAAATGTTTTTTTTTAAACTTTACAAACTTTTTTTTTAACTTTAGTTTTGGTGACAATACCATAATCAGGGTTTTTGCCTGGTGTCAGGGTCTTTGGTTTAGTGTGCCTAGTTGACTATTCTGTTGTGCTCATTCAAGAGGCGAACTTGTTTTATCTAAGACCAAGGGTCTTCTTGTGTTGCTTTTATACTAGTAACAGAGAGATAGTAACATACATGATCAGCATTAAAGAATACTTACAACCCACTTATTTAAAAATAAATGCCAAAAAACAACATATAAAATACAGAGATCAGAAAAAGCTATTAGTACGTTGATAAAATACTGTAAATTATTATTAAAGTATATGGCTGCTCACATATTTGATAAGGATGCAAAATAATGGCATACATAAAAATGCTATAAATTCCTATTAGACTATTATTACTATTCTTCCTATTAGACACATAATAGACAACAATGCAAAAAGTCTATCATGGCCTAAACTACATATAAATATAAAACGTAGAATGTGTTATTACCTATAATATAAACACCTTTATAAAATGCTATAAATTCCAAATAAACTGTCCAAGCACATTTTGATAGATATGACAGCAAGTTATGTAGAACAATGTTTGTCCCTAAAGCAAGACAATGAATGGGTAGCTGGTATTTTGACAGCACAATTTGGAACTGTAGACCAGGCATGAATATATATCCACTTCAAACACAAGGAGCTGCCTACTAGTCAAGTTTAAAGTTCTCCATTTACCCAAGAATATTTTATGTGCAGTGTACAGAAAAGCCTTGCCTCACAACACATCATTTTCATTGCCATACAATACCAGAACATTACAGGCCATCTGCCCCTCGCAAGGTTAGAAAGACCATAAATCTGGAAATGCAGCAATTTTGAAGTCTTTTTTTCCTTGCTGTGATTTCAGTGTGCGTGCCTAAAGGTGAAATCAAATTTTGAGCTCCAAAAACAGAAATGGGAGGCAAGGCACTGGGAAAGAAATTGATTTAAGCTCAGTTAGCTGGAAATGTGTTGCGGTCAAAAACTCATTTTTAGAATCCTCTATTGAGTGTTTTCTGCAGATACAGCAAAAAAAAAAAAAAAAAAAAAAAAAAGCATTTAGTCTACAGTCTTAACTCCTAGGTTACTCAATTGGACATGTGGTCCAATCAGTAGTGGCATTTGGTCCTGAATAGGGTAGGAAATATAAATGCTGTGAAATGAGAGTGGTGGATCAATAATCTTGTAAACCTCTCCATGATGAGCTGTAAGCATGATAACCGTGTATCTGACCACATGCAAGTTAAGCTGCTGCTTAGGAAAAAGGGTTTCGTTTCATGTCCCGCCACTGTCAGCTCTGTGTATTACTCGCATGAATTGCAATGTGTTCTATCTTATGCATTGTTAAATCTTTAACAGAATTGTGTCTTTTAGCCCCAACACTGAATTGAAAATCCTTCATCCACGAAACTTTAGCCATGTATCACACGTGTGCTGGACTTCTGTTTCACTAAATGATTCAAGTGGAAACTTGAGACTTGCAGAGAACATATATAGCACATAGGTTCAATAAAGGATCTATGTCCAATACAAAGCCTAATAAATCAAGGATGCCATATTGAGATTTGAATGCTATCTCTGTATTCTCAATTTGCCAGCTTTTATCTTTAACATTTAGTTGGACAGAACAGATAGGTGGCATACTAGAACAATGGTAAAGTACAAATAAATGAACAAATACATTGCAAAACAAAACAATGAATACCTTACATTAGGAAAGGCATGGATTAAAATATTACCCTTGTTCTTTCTTAAGAAATGTAAAAAAATGTTTAGGTAGACAAGTTAGTCTTGTTGATCTGGACATCCATGCATTCATTTACCCTGGACACCATCTTCATGGAATTTGTATGTTCTTCTTGCATTTGTTACCACTTCACCCACAGATCCACAGATTAGTGTGTATGTCCTGCAGCCAATGGGCCTGATTTAATAAAGCTCTCCGAGTCTTTCATCAGTGAAGCTGGGTGATCCATCAAACCTGGAATGGATTTCTTAAAAGTAATTTGCCATTTGTTAGTCAGTCCTGGACCAGATCCATTCCTGGTTTGCTGAATTATCTTCACTGATGAAAGCGAATTCTCTCCAGCCTTGGAAAGCTTTAATAAATTAGGCCAAATGAGCTGATAAATTCCTAGTCAGTGCCCCTGATTCATCAAGCAGAATCGGATTATTGGTCGCGCATTCGTATTCGCGATCCAAAATCATACGCCATCGCGCTATTCAGCAACTGAAAAAGCTCGCGCACGGAGCCGCGCATATCCGGCAGCTTTACACTGGCGAGCTTGCATTAAAAGTCACTGTTCCCCTAAAAAATCATTCTAATGGCACACACATTACCCATAGCCCTAAAAAAAAATGTTTGCGCTGTTTAAATGTTTTTAACATTGCGCTCCCTATTGCTTATTATTGTGAAGGCAGGAATCCGGCTGGTAGTGAGGCGAGTGTACGCGCACACTCGAGTCCGGACCGCGGTAAACTGCGATCGATGGCCGCGCGTACTTTCGCGCTTCCAGCGAGCGCTGATTTTATTGATGAATCAGGGGCATTGTCTCTTCTTACCATTGGCTGCTATCTCTATTTAGACATTTAGGTTCCATGGCTCTGGTTGCTGGCTCCTTGGCATGTAATTTGCTATTCTGCTCAGTGTGCTCTTAAATTTTGCTATTCTGGATTTTGACCTCATCTTGACCTTGACCTCAACTTTGCCTATGATTGCTGCCTACCCTGACCTCAGTCTGTTACATACCTTTGTCTTTGTTGCTGCCTGTCCTGACCCCTGCTTGTTCTACTACTCCACCTTGACTCATTATTTTCCTGTTTTGTTAGCTATTCCTACATTGAAGCTGTCTGATTCCCATTACCCCCTTTGAGGAGAATTTGGGCGCTGCAACCTGGTGACCTTCTTGGAACAAAGTAGTCTGGTGGTCACTAGGGTCACTGGCCCATCCTTGAGGTCCTCTGGTCAAGAACAGGAGCCAGATTCCAGACCTTAGGTAATCCAAGGGGTGAAAGTTAATCAGCTTCCCCCCAAAATTGATCTGGGCTATGTTAGGGACATCAGGCAGTAACTGTGGTTGACACATTAGTGAGCCCCCCACAAACCTATTATTATTATTATTATTATTATTATTATTAATAATAATAATAATAATTCCAAGTATTCCAAAGCTTTTTCTACCAGAATGGTTCAGAAGCAGAAGATGGAGCAGGTGTATGCAAGCACTTCTATATACCTGCAACATGCATAATTGTATATCTATGAAGCAGTTCCTTAAAAAAAAGTCCAATGGTAAAAGTAACAAAACCATATATTTTTAGTTTAAAATCAATCTATTGTACATACTAATACACTATTTGCTGAATTAAAATGCAGTTTTTTTTCATTCCATCAAAATTATTTCATTAATATTATTGCAAAATCGGTTAAAAGAGATCAAAATGGTAATAAAAAATATAGAAAGTTGTTTGGAAAATGCTTTAGATTTGAGAAAACGGTCCAAGCTATAACTGTAGAAATTAGTAGCATCTGACATTGGAAGAGCAAACCAGTGCATTAGGAGAAGAAGGACTAAATGCTCCCTGTGCAAGTATTGTCTAAGAGTAAAGGTGATATTTGGCAATATTTTCACCTGCAATTGTCAAAGCATGCAAATCTGCTTTTTTCAGTGGACAGTTCTTATGATAGTAGCTTAACCTTCATATATAATGTAGGCTGTAATATTACAGTGAATTTTTACCTGTTGTGTTTTTCAACACCGAGGATCCTGTGGTCTCTCTACAGCGTAACGGACTGGAAATACAAATTGTCATCATTTCTTGCTGGCACTTAGCTAGCAGTAACTTAACTTTTGCCCTAAGTTGATTTATAGTTGAATTATTTATCGCACCAATGTTATAGCCTCCTAAACTGAATAACCAGGGCCAAAATACACAGATATTTATCAACCTCACTGAACCTCACTGAACAGCATGGAAGTGTGAAACAAGCAGAGGAAACATTTCATTATGTACAGATTTACTGCAAACTCACAGTTTGCTTTATCTGCTACCCAACAGTCATACTGTGCTCATAAAAAACATACCTGTGACCACTTAGTCATGTGTAACTGTTCTAGGTGTAAATTTCTCACAAGTGTTTGCAAAACTGTCACAGTTGGTCACCCAGAATTGCAGGCACAGAAGTCCCAAACATGAGCAAAGACTGACACAAATCCTTTACTAAATTGAAGAGTGCTTGACTTGCAGCAAATATGCACCTAATTCTGCTAGAAGTGTGCACAATTAACCTTTTTACAATGACATAGCAGTTTTTGAAATGTCCAATCTCACCAATTAAAAACATTTAGTAATGTTCATACCATCAAGTGGTTATTTCTATTTTCACATAAGTACTTTTGCATTTCCACCACTTACTTTATTTTACTTTCTTTTTCCAAAAACTAAAAAATAGACTTGAATGAGATTATTTACAAACTTGATCAGTTTGTTTTCCAACACAGTTAGATTTTCTTTCATACAGGTCTGTCTATTGTAAGCATAGTTTTTTTTTTTTTTTACTCTTTACACATGGAGTTATTTTTGCAGGTTTATGTTTTATATTAGGGTCACGGATAACCAATCTATTTGGGTACCGATTGGTTTGGTTCACCACTAACTCAGCCTTCCATTTATTGCTGCCCAGTGCACCTTTAAAACATCTTTATATATAAAAAAAGTTTTTAATACATGTTTTCTAGTGGTCTGTAACTTGCTTGACATCAGGGGTAATCTACTTCTTCTTCCGGCCACAGCCATGGGCAGGTCGTAAATGCTGCAGAGATTGGGACCATGTAATGACTTTGCATAGCTCCCTACAGAATTGTAAGTTCAGGGTGGCTTAAAGGTGTACATATAGGGACCAGACCCTAAAAAAATGCTGGATGTCATTCAACCCCAAAATACAGCACCAGAGATAGTTTGCCCTTAAAAAAATTATTATTTTTGTTTGAAAGGAGGTTTAGGGGCTGGTTTGGTGCAAATGAAAACCACAACAGGTAAACAAGAGGAGCAACAGCAGACCAAACCCCAAAGATGGAATAGTTTTACCCAGGTTGCATGGGTAGTCCAGATTCTCTAGAATGGCACGTCCATACATGCCATCACAGGGTTTGTTGCATCCCCCAGCACAATCTCTAGATCAGGGGTGCCCAACAGGTGGATCGCGATCTACCGGTAAATTGCAAAGGCAACGCGAGTAGACATGGGCCTTAACACAAAGAAAGCTGGACATAGCAACAGCCCAGCAGCAGAACTGGAATATGCATCTGTATGAGGAGGAACAGATGGAACAAATTAGGGGCTCTATTTATAAAACAAGGAATCTGACTTTCTCTCAAATTCCTTGTAGGAATCTTCCAGGTCCTTCTGTTTGGTCGTAGTTGATTCCCAAAAGACAATGTTAGAGGGAATGTCAGATTCCCTATTTTATCAATAGAGTAGTAGAATAGTTTCCATTGACAGTTCCAATGTAATTTTGTTCTCAATGAATTACAATGTATAATAATAAAGATTTTCAACTTGAACATTATAGTCATCGAAATCTGATATGTGATTTCAGTCAAATTTTTTTTTGAGCAGTGTATTTCTAGGCTTCTAACATGAAAAATTAAATTGGTGATAATGTCCCTTTAAGAATGCACTCTACCTTGACCCTATACATTGCCACTCATTCTCTTTTTCCAGAATGTTGCACTTCATCTTATTTAAGCTATGTGTTTTTCTGTACCAAAAAAGTGTCATTCATGACACTTCATGATGAAATGCAGCAGAATATATTCCTATTTATTACAAAATATATTTCTATTTATTACAAAGTCCACATTAGTAAGCATCAAACATGGAAAGATGGTATAGAGCCCTAAAAGGCAGCGTAATGGGTTTTATGCTTTACGAGCTTACTCATAATTGATTCCATGATTTAGTGCTGAAAAGCATGAACAGTGTTAAGACTTTTTGACTTAAAATAAGTCCTCCTTGCCTTTGGCAGTGTGCATGCATATGCTCAAAACAGAATTCCTGTTTTAAACTCTATGCAGCTGTCTTGCAGATTTATTTTTGGTGACTAAAATGAATTAATGCATAATTAAGAATTCATAATAAAGACTACAAGATCAGTCATACAGAGTAGCAGTGATTTGTGAAGACCAGAGCAAGTAATTGCAATAGGAATATCCCAATCACAATGTTTTTCAACCAAGGTAAACTGAGGAAGATGGCGTTTCTTCCGAAATAAACCAAAAACATGAAATCAAAATCCAGCTGTGTTAGTTGGATATAAAAGTAGGAATGTAAGTATTAGCTTGTGTCAAGTATTTTTAGGGCAACTCTAAACAAAATCATGAAAAAAAACGAAAGTGCTTACTTGGAAACAATGAAACTCGAGGAAAGTCAGATTTCTCACTTTCTTTACCGTAAAGCCCACTTACCCTTTTGGACCCCTCCACCGATCCCTTAAGCTCTCCCACTACGTTTTATTTGATGAACATTACCTAACTGTAGGTATTGAAATATAAATCCTTGCAGTGGGGCTAACCCAAAAGAACAAATGCTTGATATTCCTAAGAGTTATTGATTAGCACTTACAAAACCTCCTACAAAGCAGGACCAATAGTAAACTCCTATAATCCCTAGTGTATAGCTTTAGCTTAAACGTTACAGTCTATAGGCTTGTCATTTGACATCAAAGTCATTTCTCTTCCCTGGTGGCAGTAATAGGTGGCCCTTACTCGAATGTAACGAATGTAATATCTATTTCCAGGGGTACTTCAAGCCCAGGTGGGTATGATACCAAACCCCTGGGAGATGTCCAAGATTGTCTAAGCTTACTGGAAGTGGGTTGAAAATTGCTGGGTGTATTCAACCGAAAAGAGAACAAACACAATACTGCAGTGTGATGAATATGTTATGGACAATGCTAAAGAGGAAGTAAGTATTGCAGAGAAGGTTGTTGTTTTTTGTTTTTTTCTGGCTGGGTATGTTGGGCTTTAATGCAACATGCTTGTAGATGAATATAGGTGTTTGCAAGATCAATGTGAATTTTAATTATTTTATTGTAAATGAAAGAAATCCTGCTCTTTGCATACATATACTGTGGTTAATGTTAGCCCCTTTGTTCCCAGACAGTACTTATAAAAACATTTTTAAACCAGCTCTTTTCCCAATAACCATTTACCATTTCCCAGTTATGAGGGATTGTATTGTTCTGTCATGTAATGACATGTTTATTTATTGTACAGCATATATTTCCAACCCACTCCCGCTATTTGTAAGATGTTGATACAGGTGCCAAAATGTGACTCTAGAGCCCATGTCTACCTTATCAGTGTCCGTCTAATGGCTAATGATGGAAGATCCTGGGCCAGAAAAAGCAAAGGAAAAGATGGCAATGGCATTAGACAGAGCAGGAACATAGGACTAATAGAGTTGTAAGTATAATCCTAGATGTAAGCTAGCCACAGATTTTCCCATAGATATTTGCCCATTATAGCCAGAGCTGCAAACTTTAGGTGAACCCACGTGAGCAAAGAAGAGAGTCCATTTTTTTCTGTTTTTACTAATGGAGACATGCCTTTTATGCTCTTTAGCCTTCAACAGCCTCGTTTTTGACAAGGTGGACTGTAAGTTGTAATAAAACTTTGGTGCTTAAAGTGATTGTAAGGCCATTTTGGATAGAACTAGGTTTTAAAAACCTTCTGAAGCTTGTATTACTGTCAATGCCCCAAGAGACAGAAAGTGATGGACATTTTAAAATTCTATAGATCTAACTAGAACAGGAAGCAGGGCTGGTATCAGGGAGCTAAGAGGTAACCCTGCATTGAACCCCAATCAAAAGAGCCTGACTTTTGCAATGCTAAAACTTTTAGACATGGGATAGGGTCCCAGGAAGTTTACCCAGTATGGAGAAATTTCTGACAGAGGTCCTAAGGAGAAGAAATGTTCTAATGAAGACATCTGATCTGGTGAAAAATAAGAGGGTTATTCTCCTTTGTTTGTGGAGATTCTCTCTCACTTCCCATTGCCTTTCCAGTGCACAAACTACCAGGAAATACCCCCAATGGGACAGAAACAGCAAAAAGTAAACAGGCTTCAGCTCTTTCCTACTCTAATGACTATACATACACTTTAAATAAAATGTAAAGAATGCTTTATATTTTCCTTCTTTTTGTACAGTTTCTAACTTTCTTTGAGCAAGTTTAAAGTTATGTATGTCCATTTTTTATTTTCTTGTACATTAAGTAAGCAAAGAACTCAAATGATCTCTCAAGGATTTACAACAGGCAATTATGTGGTTTCTAACTACAGCCAGCGTATACAAGAAAAACTGTATATTTGTATAAACTGTTTAAACTTATGCTGCAAACATGTAGCACCCTAATTAAGGACTTACATACCTTGAACCTGCTGTGCACCCCCCATCACTAAGGCTGTATAACCTGGTGGTTTACGTGGCATTACGGAGGTGTGAACATATCAATGTAAGGGTTTCCTTGACAATATTCATGGAGTAAAGCAAACACCCCATGCTATTCTGTAATTCGGTATACATTGTACATTGAACCACAAAGCCAGATATGGAATGCACTAGGAGGAGATAAATAAATTGCATTACTTGCATGCTGAGTAATATTATGAGTAGGATGACCCAGTGTACAAAAAGGAAGGCAACATAGAAAAGTCACTGAGTAGGCAGCTTTAATTTTCATTATATGTTTAATTAAATGTTTACAGCTAGAATGTAATTTTAATTTAGTTTATAGTACAAGTAACTTTTAATTTTATTTTAAAATATTTCATATAGAACATTTCTGAAACTCAGCATAAATGTGCTAAATACCAGATATGCGCCCGATTGGCCTCCGGTACTTAACCCAAAGAGTTAAACAGCATGGTGACTGTGCAGTAAAGGTGAATTATATGTGACTCTGTATCCTCCATCATTCTTTCATAATGCCAGCATGTGTCACTGTGTAGGTGTGTCAATCCAGATAAAAACGCTTTGTTTTAATAAAACAGATCAGAACAATGGCAATGTGAATGATTTTGTTTTTGCTTTGAGAAAAAAGGCAAATTAAAAAAAAGTCTTACCCAGAGGGTTTTTTTATTGGAGTGCAGTTTTCAGACTGTTACATTGCAGACCCTTATTGTAGGAATAATGGTTCAGTTAGACCGGATAACAGATTGCTCTGGTCCAAAGGAAGGAGATTCTCTTCCCACCTTGCCCTCCTGTGACAGCTCTGCATGAGGACTGCTGTGTCTAGCTGATAGCCTGCACCAGTAGAATGGAAAGCAAGGCCAATTTAATATTAGTAGTGCTATCTCAGCTTTGCAAAGATCCCTTAGGCTGCGCTTAGGCTTCTGCCAGGATGATTGCTTCAATTACCCAGAAAGTTATTTTAAATCCACTAACCATTTTAGCATTTTTTAGGCTGCAGTATATGCTGTATTCAGCATAATATAATTTACAAGAGAGTACATGAAAGTTTATTTGAAACCTGCATCACATTAATAAAAAGAAATGTAAGCTAGATATATTGTCAATAGCAGGTAAGTATTATGTTATGAGATTTTAACATATAACTATGTGGTGGTAAAGCTTTTATTGTCAAAGCTTATGTTCACCTAACTAAACATGCGTTCTATCAGAACATTTTATTATTATGTTTCTCACATATGAATAAGATGTTCTGGACTTGAATTGGAGCAACCCAGCTGCATTTGGAGTTGAAATGCATATATATGAACTGAATATATTTATTTTTAGCAGAAATACAGTATTAGTAAGTCTTATCAACAACTATCCTGATTCACAGATTGAACTTGTATAGTTTTGTCACACTGAATAACATTACAATAGGCTTGATTTATTAAAGGGGTTTAGCCTCTTCAATTAGCAATGTAAACTACTTTTGGATAATTCACTTAGCTTACTGATGAGGAGTTAGGCTACGTACAATGTGCAATGCTTGCCGCACAATAATCGGCTCAGGGCCGATATCGAACGAGAATCTTCGTTTGTACATCGCTCTTTGTTTATCGTTCACACGACCGTCCGGGCAGATCCATGGATGACGAGCGTTCGTAATGCAAGTGATGGTAAGAGAGCGCAGCCGGGTGCCGCTCCGTCGTTCTCCCCCCCCCCCCCCTCTCCATGGAGCTGAACAATGCTGTATGTACAGCACTCGTTCATGCATCGTGCAGTCGTTTGTCGTTAGAAAGGATTGTGAAAGATCCATTCCATCGACAATTATTGCACGTGTGTACATTATTTGCCTTATGCCAATATCAAAATGCTTTGATGGGTGGATGCCAGTCTGGAGAAATACATGTCCAAAGCAGACACTATCTGCATGAAAACCACCCCCTTGTTTAATGTTGAACTTCCATAACTAAAAGAAATAAATAAAAAGGGTCAGGGGGCCAGGGACAGTAAGATGGGGAGGAAAAGGCTTGGTGTTGCCAAATGTCCTCCAGCCAAGATATAAAGTGTGTTCTATCTCACTTGTTGCAATGTAAGAAACCTATAGTATGCAGTAAAATAAGACTAAAGCATTTTCAGTGCAGGAGAGGAGCTTTAAAGGATTCCTACACTTTCAAAGAAAGTACACTTATTCTGCCCCCCCCCCATCCCCCATGACCTAAAGTAACCCACCTTCTATTTACCTCTGTGTAGTAAGTCTACGGGTCTTGGCCAAGGCCACCAGGATCTCCGTAAGTATAAAGAAGTGTGGATAGGGATACTTTAAGTCAGAGGAGGAAAACTTTGTACTTTGTTTGCAAGCTTTGGGGATTGGAACTCACATGCTCTATTTAGTAAGCTATAACACAGGTATAAGGATTGTTATTTTAGCCATGATTTTGTTAGATGATTATCGCCCAATGTAAACAGCTATGCTCCTCTCAGGTAAAAATCTGACATCTGTTTAGTGGTGGGTTGAGGTAGTTAATGGACCCGCCATATAGGTATAGCTTGCTCTTCCCCTTCCCCTTTCCATAGAACAGAATGGCGCTGTGTGTACAGCGTTGAAGACTACGGAGCAGTTTTAGTTTCTTATTATTAACATACAATAGTTACATGAGACTCTGGTTCATAAAGCAATGCAGTAAAAATGTTAGTGGAAAGATGGATAGAAAGGGGTTGTCAAATTGGAGTTTTCAATTATGTATATATTGGGCTTGATTTATCAAAGCTCTCCAAGCTATTAATGGGGAGCTTATATATACTTATAATAAATTGAGCCCATTAATTTCACATCAGAGCTTATTTGGTTTATGTAAAACTTTTGCAAGAGACACTTTTTCTTCTACCACATACTGATACATTACAGATTTATATTTGCATCAGATTTAGTTGCTCTTAGGTTTATCCCTCTTACAAGCTTCTGCCATGCAAAGGGAACATATGTGCATGGGTGTTGCATGGCTTAGATTTTAAAATGAGGGGAGACAGTAGAAAATTGAAATTTTGTCTTACTGTAATTTTTTATTTTTAGATGCATTATCGAGGAATCACACTCATGGTTTGTGACTGTAAATTTTACAATGCAGATACCGAGCTACCTGATAAGCTATGAAAATGAATGTGAAATAGAGCTGATGTGGTCACAAAAATTATGGAAAAATCAGCTCTAACAGTTGATCGAATACAGGTTATGTGTATTATCAAATTCCACCATACTGATACCTTCAGGAAGATTATATAGCATTCAACATCTGGTAACAATTAAAATGTGATTAATGAGTATATAGTTAGATCAGTAATTTATCAATTTCCTAAAATATATTTTCTCAAAATCTCTAAAATGAATGTTTTGGCATGAACAACATATCCTTTGGCTTCCTTTACCGAAAATACTTAGTTGAAATAATCAGAGAATGATAATTTCAAGGACAAATATGGTTCTCTGCCTACAAAATCAAAAGTCAGAACAATTTTTCTCACGCGCACACAAAATAATAAAAAAACATTTTTTTGTCTAATCATGGAAAATGAACTCGAGTCAATTCAAATTGACAATCGCATATCATACACATTCTGCCTGATCTGCCAATGCTGAATATTAATCCTAGAACAGAAATGAGCAGCACAAACATATTACCTGGGAACTAATATATCCCCCAGAGCAATTCTCTCATTGTCCCCTGTTATGTTATAGTAGATAAGTTCTGCCCACCCACTTAACATTGGTACATGGTACATTTAGCACCATGCAGAATGCAAGGGTGGGTTTGGCTGTCTGTTGGGATATGGGCACAGCCTTAGCAATTCTTGAGTTTGGGGGAGATACATATATATATATATATATATATATACAGTTAGGGAAAAAAGTATTTGATCCCCTGCTGATTTTGTACGTTTGCCCTCTGACAAAGAAGTGAGGTTTATTGTAGCTGTGAGAGGCAGACTAACAACAAAAGAACCCTCAAAAATCCAGTCCTCAAAAGTCAGAGCTTGATGTGCATTGTAATGAGTGAAATAAGTATTTGATCCCCTATCAATCAGCAAGATTTCAGTCTACAGTGTGTCTTCAATGCAGGTAATGAGCTAAGATTAGGAGCACCCTCTGTAAGGGAGTGCTCATAATCCATGTAATCCATGCTTGTTACAGTACCTGTATAAAGGACACCTGTACACAGAAGCAATCAATCAATCAGATTCCAAACTAGCCACCATGGCTAAGACCAAAGAGCTGTCTAAGGATGCCAGGGAAAAGATTGTAGACCTAAACAAGGCTGGTATGGGATACAAGACTATGGGCATGCAGCTTGGTGAGAAGGTGACAACAGTTGGTGCGATAATTCGCAAATGGAAAAAACACAAAAAAAGTCAATCTTCCTCGGTCTGGGGCTCCTTGCAAGATATCCCCTCGTGGAGTTGCAATGATCATGAGAAGGGTGACGAAGCAGCCCAGAACTACATGGGGGGAAATTGTCAAAGATCTCAGGGCAGCTGGGTCCATAGTCACCAAGAAAACAATCGGTAACACACTGCGCCGTGGAGGCCTGACATCTTGCAGAGCCCACAAGGTCCCCTTGCTCAAGACAGCACATGTACAGGTGAATGTGTTGTGGTCAGATGAGACCAAAATTGAGCTCTTTGGCATCAACTCAACTCGCCGTGTTTGGAGGAGGAGGAATGCTGCCTATGACCCCAAGAACACCATCCCCACCGTCAAACACAAAGGTGGACACATTATGCTTTGGGGGTGTTTTTCTGCTAAGGAGACAGGACACCTTCACCGCATCAAAGGGCCAATGGACAGGGCCATGTACCGTCAAATCTTGGGTGAGCACCTCCTTCCCTCAGCCAGGGCATTAAAACTGGGTTGTGGATGGGTATTCCTGCATGACAATGAAGAAGCATGTGAAGGTCTGGTTAATTGAATTAATTAATTAAACTGGTTAATGGGGGATCAATTTATTTCACCCATTACAATGCACATCAAGCTCTGTCTTTTAAGCACTGGGTTTTTATATATATATATATATATATATATATATATATATATAACATGCTTTTTCCCTGAGTATTTTGAAGGCATTATTGTCTGCTATACCAATTGAATGATAATTGCTATGATTGTCTGAAAAAAAGTCCAAAAAAGTTGAGTGATTTTATGTAAGGATTGTGTGTTGATGCTATTTTCTTTTCCTTTCATTTACATGATAGATAAGTCTACTAAAGAAGGTCTAGATGACAGTAATCTTCCTTCTTCAAAGGGTGCTATTTTAGGAGGTGGTTATTTTGACAAAGCTTTTGCTTAGCTTTTACTCTCCCAAGACTTAATTTTTTATTTCTTAAAAGAAAAAAAAACTACTTTTGAGTTGATTTTAATACTGACAACAAATGTCTTATATTGTTTAGACACTTAAGGAAGATTCTTCCATAGGAAAGAGTCCTAAAAAGGTGAAATGATGAATTTTACCTGTACAAAACTAAATTATATGGCAATTCTCTCTAGAAAATCTTGTCCTTTATAGGAGTGGGTGAAAGCAGCTTAAGCTTTGTCCAATAAATGAGCCATCAGGGAGATGGCCTACATAAGAAAAATTGTGGACACTTTTTTAAAATACTAGTTGGATGAGAAAAATTACCTTTTTGTAGTCTTCTGTTTCTGCAGTAAACTTTATAAATTCAAGATTGGACGATTTTTGCATATATTAAATAATATAATAAACATGGTAGGCCGTGTGCTCAGACAGGAAGTGCTCTACTGGTAGATCTTCTGGCCACTCAAATGGCAAACCTTCCAGTAATAGCCATACCACATGGGTATGCCAATTTCTACAATGTGATAATATCATCTATCATCTATGGCATGAGATTTGTGTTTTTCCAGGTTGTCTGTGGACATACAGCTATCTAGAAATCAAAGAAGAATTATTTTTGTATAATAAAATTGCTTCCTTTACCCAAAGGGCCTAAACTACGTGCTTTTTATCTCCTTTTGTTTTCAAAACATAGAGACAAATTAATGCTCTTGTGCATATCATTTCATTCAATTTGATGTTTATGCTGTTGTAATATTAATTGGGCTATATTTTGAAGTGTAAGTGTTAATGATTTTAGTATGCGTTTTGATGTGTAAATATATGCAGCTGGTGATCGTTGTTCTAGTCCCCGAGCGGCCCAGATGACAGAAGCCATTTACATTGAAGGTAATGATCAATATTCTGCATACAGTAACCAGCAATCAGCATGCATTTCACTGTTTAATTTTTTTCCCTTGGATTTCAAAGCTTTTTTGACTGGTGCACGTTAGAGGCCCAGGCATTTTTATGGCTTTTAGCTTCTATTTCACTGTGTTACAAATTCATAAACCAAACTTATTTTTCAGACCTATTTATAGGATTCTGATATTTTTCACATATATCTAAGTACCAGCTCTTCAAAATACCCATGGCCTATTATAAACAACTTTAATTTAAAGTAGCACCCGGCTGGGAACAGCCACAGTTGGACATCTTTAGAGACTAAAAAGTTTGCATCATTTTCAAGTACAGCTTTAAATCGGGCCCTAAGGAACACTTACTTTACTTTAAACCATATAATATATGTAATATTTTATTTTGGTTCAGGAATGATGTTACATTGTTGTGTTATGTTATGATATTGTAAGGCCCTAGTGCAGCACCAGTGCACACCAGACATCAGTCCTCCAATCTAAGGTCACACTCTTCACTTATAGCAAGACCCCACTCAGCCTCGGGAGGAATGTTGCCCCATCTCTGCACATGGTTGCCCCAGGACTCTGTGCACAAAGGATTGCATTTAGCAAAGGACTGACAGAGGACCAGGAGAACACAGATAATGCAATACCAAGTCAAGAGGCAGAGTCAAGCCCAGAATACTGAGCCAGAGGTCATTTACCGGTAGCCAGTCCACCAGATGAGGTATCCAAGGGAAAAGACCAAAGCAGAGTCGAGGCCACAGGCAGGATGTCAGTCCAAGAAGCATGCAATCCAGTGGTCAGGAACAGGCAAAGTCAGCAATAGTAAATTCAACAAAGTCATACATCAGCAGCAAGTCAGCCCAGCTTAATGCTACAACAGGCACTGGTGACATAAAGCAGATTGGCTTTAGGGTACCAGTAGCCAATGGCAGCGCAGGATAAAGATCAGGAAATAATCTGTGCACAGCCTCAGAGTGTGTGCTGGGGATGCCAAGAAAGTACATCTAGAAGTACAATAGAATCCCAATCTTCAGTCCAGTTTTGACATGATCCCCACACTTTGAATCTGTTGTGATCATTTTCTTCTGCAAATGTTGCTCTTTTTGTCAGAAGGTTTCTTTAACCTAGTGGACAGGAAAAGTGGGCTATTGGAAGCCACATGGTACACTTTACAATAAAATATGAAATTGGGCATGCTTACTCCCATAATAACTAAGAAGTGGCGAGTCTTATGTGCTTTCTTAATATTTTGAAGTCTAATATGGAATGTGCCCCTATCTTTGTTTACATTTATCAGACACTGTGTCCTCTGAGATAAATAAAATATGTAGGCAAATGAAAAGTACATTATGGCAATATTTGCACTTGGGTTATTCTCACTCTATAGAGAGTCTGTGGTCTGGACAGACAGTTGTCCTTCTTTTCACTGGTAATCATCAGGAGCCATCTTTACACAGACTGGCATAAAGAAAGATAACTTGAGCTGTGACATGTGAACTGACCTATTGTTGCTAGTGCCCTCTAAAAGTAGTTACAATGAACTTGTGTACTTATATTAACCAATTACTACCAGCTCTTCCTTCTATTTTGATTCATATATTCTGACCCTAGTATCTATCCCCTTGATGACATGGCCCTATAGACGTTACCATTGACTGGTTTGTGTATTTTTCATTTGATTGCTTGCACTGATAGTTTGTCCCATTTGATTGAACATTTAAGAATTTGGCAGTTATGAGCTAAAATCTGAACCCCAAGGTAATTTACAGTACTTGTCATGAGAGTAATGAATAAATGACGTATTTGGCCTGTAGTTATTGCAAAAAAAAACTTTGTTTAGTGCTTTCAAAAGCTTACCTTGGTTCACCTTCATGTTCCGTATTTATACTAAATTTTGTGTATTTTCTCATTTAAACCTAAATTATCACTACAGGCTAAATGAAATGCAGCATGTTATTACTTTACTAGAAGCTCCTGGAAGTCCTAATATGTGAAAGAAGCAAATAATAACTAGTTATTTAATTATAAAGTTCACAAAGCTAATTCTATTTACATGTTCATGATAGAAATTCAAAGTACGGCATACCTTTTTTTGTTAATTGTGTGTTTTTATTTGTGAAAAGTAATAGAAAATGTATTTTTAGGAAGAAGCAAGTTTTTTTTCTAAAGACAAACATGAACATAATGACTTCACCATCAACATCGGAAAAAAATGGATAAGCTTATGTCACTTTTCACCAGGGATGATTTTCACATCAGTGCCTTCATAAAGATAAGTGACACACAAATAATTTGGAAGAATCCCCCATGCTGGGGTTGCTATAATCCTGGCAACTGCGAGGTTGAGATAATCTGTTGGTAAAACATGCTGACCGGTCTGTAATTCTAAAGAGAATGAAATGATGTTTAAATTGGAATTAATGTGTCGGGTCTCTTATCAGCTTTATCTGCCTTGCATTCTTCATCTTTCCTTGAGGACTGCACACAAGGGAAAATCAAATGTATTCTCCTTATATTCTGTCACTGAACAAGAAAAATAAAATTTCCCTGAAGACTGTCCAGTTCTAATCCGTTTAAACCCAATCCAAGGAGCACAGACAATCAGTAATGACCCGACAACACTTCTCGCTCCTGGAGTCACACTGTCTTGGATGGAGATGAGGGATGAAAGGTGCTCAGTGCTGTGTGCCTAATGTGCTTGTCTGAATGTATTTATTAAAAAACATCCTCCAAAGCACCTCTGCAGATCATTGAAGGATGACTTGCTTACCAACCATCCTTATAGGTAGAAGTAAAATCGCTGCTACCTGGAAACTTTATATTACCAATTTATTTTAAGCTATCTGTTTATTAACCTGCTTATTCCAACATGCCTTTTGATGCCCTGTATCTTTTAAGTACCTATTTTCTATTATTTTTAGGCATGATCGAGAAGGATGGACCGATCCTGAATAAGTCCACAGTGCGTAGAGGTATCATGGTAATATTAAAAATAATACAACAGTAATAATATTTGCTAGACTGAATTCTAATTCACTTCAAGGTGCAATATGCTGTCTGCAAGACATATATCAGAAAATATCTGTATCCTGAGAACATTGTATTAAGCCCTTCGCTTTTGTAATGAAAGGTCACTAAGATATATTGGACAACCAGGACAATTGCAATAATGTGTCTTTAAAGCTGATTAAAGTTCTCTTTTGGACTGGTTCCTAACTTTACCCATTTATTTACCAACCTTGCTTTGCTGTCTCTTCCTCTCCTCTATTGTTCTTTCCATCAGTCTTTCATTGTGCAAAGCAAAAGATCTGCTGCTCTCATATTGGGCGGCAGAAATAATGATGGCCAGTTCAGAGGGCATTGATGTGTACTTACCTCATGTGTACTTAGCCCTTGGCTTTATCAAAAAAACATAGCACAGAGTTTATATAGCAATGGTAAATTGTTGAAAGCTTATGCTTGGTTGCCATTAATGGTTAAGGCTCTATAGACTCACAAACTTTGGCTCCCACTTAATCATTCCATTCATTCAATATTTTGTTTTACTGGTTCTTGCCCAGAACATTGTGACTGTAATTTTAATGATGATAGAGAAATGCTATGGTTGGTAACTGTAGAGAGAACCCTGCTTCTTTTACTTGAAAAAAAAGTAAAACCCCACTTTACCTAATGAAAAATCTGTCACTGTACATGTGTCTACTTTAATATATGATATCAATGCCTAGAATTCATTGCCAAGAACTAATTAATGGTCAAATTAGGCAAATACTTCCACTATACTTGCAGCATACCCCCATTAACCCAATAGAACCAAACCAAAGTGCAAATATTCCTTTACACCTAATTGCCCTTCACTATTTCAATCAACTTGAGTGTTTAGAAACAAATAGTTCTGAACACTGTAGCTGTTGAAATAGATTTCTAGTCATCACCTTCACTTCATTTGTGAATTTTATTTTAATTTGATTTATAATAAATAATCTAAACCCAAGCTTTAATGTTAACGTAACTCAGAAAATGATTTTTAGTATTCCTAAGCATGTTGATTTCATAAAAATAATACCTGGTCTTTGTGTCCATGGGGTGTGCTCATGTGTCGGTACCCGGTCACATGCATCCCTATCTGGGACTGTAAGTGGTTTTTTAAAACATTGCACAGTCAAGGTCCTCTGTTCTCACTGAGCAATGATGTGCAGCCCATTCTAGAGTAATAAAATGTACACAGGAAAGGAACTAAAAGAGATTGTAAGAGGTTCGTAGTGCTAATATGGAAAATAGGTAAAAATATTATTTAATGGATAATATACAGTTCACTACCAAACTAAATACCATCAAGTTAGCGTTAAGACAATTTAATCAGCTTGACTTTTACTGCATTTAAAATGGCAGGTTTGACACAAATAGCAGTAACCATAACCATTCAAAAGTCACTTGATTGGGCTGATTTACTGAATATGGTAAAAAATAAAAAAAAATCACATGCAAGGAAATGTAATAAAAAATGTTACACTATTCTGTTTCTTGAAAATATTGAAAATATTCTGTTTACTTGAAAATTGTGTCGCAGCAGCATATTCTTACCTCTAATCTCTGATGCTCCAATGGGGATGAAGTGGAAACTTTAGTTCTTCAATGAGTGGGTGAGCATATCACTCACTATCCCTCTCCAATGACAGCTTTGGTGGCATTGGACTGGCCAAGCATTGCCAGGACAGTCAGGCTAACTGAGGATAGGTATGGTATGTACAAATATACGCAGTCAGTTAAGTGACCTTTTTATTTTTCTGAGTCACTTAATATGCATTCTTTTCTTTCTCTGCAGATGGAGATGTAGTGCATTGTTAAAGTGCATTTCTGACCACCTGTAGAAATTACAGTCATTTTTTTTCACTTTAGATTCAAAGAAACCCTGCCGCAAAACCTTTTCTTTCAACAACAATCTTCCATTAACATTTTATATGTATTTAATGTACTTTAGTCATGTTATTTATGTACAGCCACTCTTTTGTAGACATTTAAAAGACCTATGATTGCTTTAGGGCAACACCATCTTGTATGTTCACCATAGCACATGTTACAATGATAAAAAAAAAAATAATTTTCCTTATATAAAAGAATAAAAAAAAAGTCAGCTGATCATGCAGTGTAAACAATATGGACTTCAAAATCAAGTTAAACCCTATCTCACCAAGCAGCACCAAGCTAAATAGTTAACTGTTTCATGAGAGGTTGGATCATTCACAACTAACCTAGGTCATGAAATCTTAGAAATGTTCTTTAATGTTCGCAAACAGCGTGATGACCCAAACCTG
This sequence comes from Pyxicephalus adspersus, assembly GCF_032062135.1. Taxonomy (NCBI): domain Eukaryota; kingdom Metazoa; phylum Chordata; class Amphibia; order Anura; family Pyxicephalidae; genus Pyxicephalus; species Pyxicephalus adspersus. The sequence continues at coordinate 38,509,234 of NC_092867.1, read as the reverse complement.
GTTATTACATTCAGAGAATGATCCACAAATTACCATTACATTAAATTAGACAGAAGGTCCACCTAATCATGGTAAAAATAGACCCTAACATTGCAAAGTTCTGAGTTATATATTTATTGAATCATCTGTCTGCTTAGGATAGCAAGTGGGTGATATTTTCTTCAATCTTCATTTGGAAAGCGTTTCATATTATTATAGCAACTGGCAAAGAAAAACAAAAAGCTCACGATTTTCATGTCTATCTCCAATTCCTCCTAGTGTTGTTTTTTTCACAGCTGTATGAAACACTTTATCATTCTAAACACACTTCTTGTGTTAACTGTTTGCTCAACAGCTATGTGTCTTTTATTCTTCTCCTAGGCAAATACAAACTGCTCTTAAAAGGGAAAACTTTCTTTTATATGAGTAATCCACGTTATTGGTGTTATTTTGACTTTTTCAGGGATACAGGAGATGGCCATGGTTCTCCGGTTGAAAGAAATTGATATAAAAATAAAGTAGTCTATGATATAGAATTACAGTAGACTTTCTAAAGTGATTCACAAAATTATTTAGTTAGGAGTAGTATAGGAGTAATTCATTGTTCTGTACTGTGGTACAATTCTTTTGTTAAAATCACACAACCAACTCCAACTTCTGGTAATAAAAGGTTTTGCTTGTCTTAGCCGAAAGTTAAGAAGTGCTTAGAAGATCATAGGTATGACAACTCTCAGAATCGAGGTTTGATAGGGTTTGAAGTTACTGATATGCACATAGATTATGGGCAGCACGGTGGCTCAGAGGTTAGCGCTCCAGCCTTTGCAGCTCTGGCTCCCAGTTTCGAATCTCGGCCAGGACACTATCTGTATGGAGTTTGCAGGTTCTCCACGTGTCTGTGTGGGTTTCCTCCGGGTTCTCTGGTTTCCTCCCACATCCCAAAAACATGAAGTGGGGTTAATTGGCTTCCCCTCAAAATTGACCTTAGACTACATTATTGACATGTGACTATGGTAGGGACATTAGATTGTCAGCTCCTTTGAGGGACACAGACACACCTATCGACTTTGTACAGCACTGCATAATATGATGGTGCTATATAAATACTGTGTAATAATATTATTATAGTAAATAATTGTGTAGTGTTCTCAGGTTTTTGCTATCCCATAAAAGATGCATTTATATAGCTAGTACCTCCTTTTTTAAAACATTCTTTATTTACCAGTTTATAAAGAATAAAAAAACAATAATCACAAAAACAATATTAAAACAATCTAAATAGCATTTATTCCATTTAATGACAAACAAGCATGAAAAAGGAAAATGGAGGTAGGTAGAACCAAAAGGGTGGGATAGAAAGCCTGGGAGCAAAAAAAAAATGAGATATGCAGAGAAATGCACATGATCATCAAGAAGGACTTTTATTAGCCCTAGCCTAGGGTTCATATGGAGGTTTTAGTCCAGAAAACTTTGGTATTGCTTCTAATAAAACCAAGTGCCATGGACAGTAAATGTAAGGTCTTCCATAAGCATAACTGTGTTCAGTTTTCAAAAACCAGAGACCCATTGTAGGTTGATTGGGCTCCTCCACAGCAGAGGAATACAAACCGTACCCGCATTTACTAAATGTGGTACCATCAAGTCCCATTATGCTCTTTTTTAACTGTTAAGTCGCCTTTTTTGGATCATCTAAAATTCTTTCCTGCAAATAGAAGTATTTTGTTTAAAAGATCAGCAATAAAGCTTAAAATTAAAAAAGCCAAAAAAAAAAAACTAAAAAAATATGGAAGAATGTAACCTGGCCCTTACCCAGTGCCATGGAAGTTAAAGACTCTGGAGTGGTGGATGCCAAGATAGAATAGTGATGATCATCTGGCCCATCACATCACTCCAGGGATTTACACAGCAGGAAGTGTTCCTTACCCTAACAACCATTTGCCAATGTGAATATTCCCTACGGTATATATTATCAATAGGGCTGAATAGTTTTTAATGCACAAAGCAGGGGGAACAGGGAGTGATCTCATTAGCTGATAGTTGTCAGAGATGGGCATGCTCCCCGCTATGCAGTTGCCCACTATGGTAAGTTCTCTGCACTGCTGCCAAGCAAAAGATAATACTAGTACCTAAAATGGTGGCGTGAGAAAAGTGGAGGTAAAATGCCTTTAGAAAAATTCATGTGACTTTTGTATAGCTCTGCACATTGGCAGCAGTGTGCTTTATTTAACACTGCTTTGTGGCTTTCATTTTTGCTTTTTGTATTTTTTATTTTATAAGTTGCAGTGTTGAGTTTTATTTTATTAGATTTAAAATTCCTCGAAAAAGTATCATAGTGACAGATGTCTGTCTATTTGATTAGGAGATTTGATTTGGAGATAATTTGATACAAAGTACTAAATACATAACACCTCCATTGCATGAATAGAAAAGGATTATTAGACACCTACTGCAGAGAAATACAGATACATTTCTACAGACTTGTTTGTTAGAAAAAATAAATTAAAATAGAAGAGTCTTAAAGTGACAGTAAACTTGAACCTCCTCTTTATTTCAAAAGTATTGAAGCCCCATACAGCCAATGAGCTGTCGACTGTAGGGGGCGACCAATAGTAGTGAGCACTATACTTCTTATAACTGGCCGATTGCATGTGGTTAGGCTAAAATGGGCAATTCGTGGAAGCAAAAATCCAGACCTAGACATACCACAGCAATCTGCAATCTTTGCTTTTAAATTTTGGCCAGTGTTGACGGACTCGGAATAAAATTTGGAAACACCTTTCCATCACAATTTTAATTTATAAGTTGTTGAAAACTGGGAAACAATTTTGGCATGGGCGGTAGACTGCCGTAGATGAAGTATGTAAGTTTGCAATTTTATTGTCAGCAATATGCAATATGTTCAAAACAATAGTGCAATTAGAATGTCAACCTACTCAAGCCTACAAATAATATACACCGGTTGGAACTGTAAGCCATGTACAAATGAGTCACAAGTTTTCACTTCCCAGCTTAAGTGTGACAAATCAGCTCTACCTAATTTTAACCAAAAATAATTCAGTTTCCATGCTGCATGCATCAGTCTTGGTTGTGAGTAGTAGGTAAATACAATTAGGCACCAAATCTGCAAATACTTGTCCACTGATAGTAATTTCCCTTTCTTTACGATTTCTAAAAATATTGAGTTTTGCAAGATTTATTATATTATTATTACACAGTATTTATATAGCGCCGTAATATTACGCAGCGCCTTACAAAGTTCATAGTCATGTCACTAGCTGTCCCTCAATGGGGCTTATAATCTAATGTCCTTACCATAGTCATATGTTATTATCACAGTCTAGGGACAATTGTCGGAAATGAATTTTTATTTTAGTAAAACACACACAGTTGAGATATTTGTGTGTACATTATTCATATCACCTTAACATCCTCTTTTTTAAAGAACACATTCATGTTTCCAGTTATAATTTGGAAAAAGTTCACAATGTGTTTTCTCTCACTTTCAAATGAAGCTTACGGTTGAACAGATGGATATGCAGTACAAACTGTTGCAGATTTATGATCCAAAATTGTTCTTTATCTACACAATAAATGAAAAGCTATCATATTAAATACCAATCAATTGGCTAGCAGGGGTTTTAACTAAATGCATAGCTAGTGTTGTAAGATTTATGCAAACCAAGCTTTTCCAGCATGGTATGCTTTGTGCTCAACAGCTGACAATATATACCGGCCTATCTTTTTACACATTGGAACTATTTTATTTATAATTTTCTGGTGCCGAAGAACCTCTGCTATAAACAATCAATGGAAAAAAGCTTTTTTGTTTGGGTTCCTATTGAAAGTTTTACCCACCCCCCCATATAATGGGTCATGGGTTCATGACGTTGGCTCTTCCAAGTGGTGTTGGCCCTGGTACTATGAAGGCTCCATCTTGATGTCAACCAGGGACGGCTTAAGGTCAACTTCTGGTGAAACCCTAGAGTTCAGAAGAACCCTGGTTGACAATGGCTGGTCTAGGGCCCTCCTGAAAATGTGTGGTTTGGTCACAGGGAGAACAGGCACCGTGTTAGCCCCACATGCCTATGTGGGATGACTGGGCCAAACTTTATACTGGTACAAATCTTTTTACTATCAATGCCTTCCTGAGGGAACATGTCCATCCTTGTAATGCCACGAAGCCCAGTTCTCCCTGTCGCATACTTCTGATATCCGAGGCCTAGAAGCTTCTGTCCTTATTCATCCACTCACATTATTGCAGGGTCTCTACCAGCTTCACTCATATACTACCTTCATGAAAGAATGAGATGTCCTTTTTTGTTTTGCCTGTAGTTTAAAGTGTACCTAAGCTCAAAAATAAAAAGGTAATATATTGCAATTCACCAGACTTTAGATTAGGACCATTTTTAGCAAGTACTGTCAATACCTATTGCCAGAAATACAACATTTTGTCATTTATTTTTCAAAATCAGCTCAAAAAGCTCCATATGGATAACTCATAGCACCATCAATCCTTCAACACAGCTTTATTATTGGTCTCCTTAGTGTTTGTATAACATTATGAACAATGTAAAATTGTTTTCCCAAACACTTAACATATGGAACAATTAAGGGACTATTGCAACCCAGAAAAAAGTAGTGTTAGTTAAATGAGTTTCAGGCACAACTATTGTTAGACACTGGCATAACAATATTTTAGACTGAGCTAAAAATTGGCATTAAGAAGTGCTGAAGAGCTCACCGTACATGCTATGTCTGCAATATACAATACTAAATATATTCATATGTTGGAAGCTGCTCAAATTCAGTTCCTGCTTATAGAGCAACATAGCAGTAAATGAAATAACTAAACTGCTATGTGTTGCAGAGTTTGATTAGCTACAGTGAAATACAAGAATCAAAAAAGATAATGATATCAATGAGACTGTTGGCAAGTTTAAACTCCAGGCAAACTACTAAATATGAATGCTTTCACAGCAGAATAACAGTTGGCGTAAAAAGGGCTTTGAACTAATGTTTTCTCTGTGGTCCATATTATACAGTTGTACATTAAAAAATATTTATAAGACAAAAATTATATTTGTTTATTTTATCTTAGTAATGGACATTGCTTTCTTTCGTTAGACAATATCGTTACTTTTTTTCATGTACTTGTGAACAGCTACTGAGGAAGTGGATCACATTGGCCGCAAAGCGCGTTGAGAGCCAATACAGAATATTGTTTTATACTGTCCATGCTCATTGTAGGACCTTTATATTTTGTTAACAGGTTTTTCATGCATACCAATCTACTTTAACTAAATGTTATATAAGATTTTAAATTTGGTTTGTTTGGGAAAACTTCAAAAGAAATGTTAAATGCTAGTGATTAAAATAAACTGAATAAGTATTGATTAGACGTTTTGCTTGAAAATTATATTATAGATTTTTTCAGTTAATTTATTACTGAACCCTGTACAAGTGAAAAAATATTATGGTAACAGGCATGTGCAAATAAAGATTTGAAATGAAGCCCTAATTGTTCCTGTTGTTGTTCAATTTTATTTTTGTGTAGAGTTTTATCAAAATGGTTTTATATTTTGAATGTAGCCTTTATTTTACAACTATTACCTTAACACGGGGCTGTCCAACTCTGGCCCGCAGGCAAAATCTGTCCTTGCATGTCCTTTTTTTTGGCCCCCAAAAAAATTCCTAATATGAATTGCAGCTGGACCACCGCTACTGCAATCTGTAGTAATGGCGGGCCAGATGCAATTCATATTAGGCTGCTGTTCTATATACGCGAGTACAATGCCACTACTACAATTCCTGATATCACTCCCGTCTCTAAACCAGCGGCTTCTCTGCCTATGCGTGGCCCCACATTTTAAAGACGCAAGTGATGCTGGGAATTGTAGTAGCAGTGTCACAAATGTCTATTGAACAGCAGCCTATCCATGGACCCCGCGGAGTTTATATTGACAGGTAAGCTCAAAAATCAGGAATTAGAGCTATTGCTATATTAATTGTTTTACTGTGCAGCAATTCATTTGGTTTCACATTGCATTCTCTGGCAAAGTAAAACAATTATTCTCAATAGGAAGAAACAAGAACACATGGTAAGAGCATGCAGTAATATGCAGTGGATTGATCTAAATAAGTTAGATTATCGAGATGAATTGTTTTTTTCAATAAATTTCAAGTTTGGCCAGCGACTTGGTGTAAGTTTTTGATTTCGGCCCTCTGTGTATTTGAGTTTGACACCCCAGCTTTAGCAGGTCAGTTTTTAATTTCTCAGGGTAGGTTTATACTAGCAGAATTGGCATATGATGTTCAAAGTGGTCCCAATGCAAAAACAGTTCAACTTGCCTTTGTCCTATTGC